>NC_047142.1:4642628-4848074 GCF_009829125.3 Periophthalmus magnuspinnatus | reverse complement strand
AATACAGCATATGTTTTACTGCAATAACTTTTTTTTTTTTTTTTTTTTTTTTTAGATAATTATTTCGATGCCTTCATGCTCATAGCTTTCATATTACATTTGGTTATTTCACCAGACAAATCCTGCAAGCACTTTCATTTCGTTGTTTATTTGAAAAAGCCAATTTGTGAAATACTCCAGCATTAAATTATTCATAAAGCATATTTTGAATTTCCTCTAGTGGGTGATTCGAGCTACGTTTTCATGGGCAAATTCTTTAAAAAGAGATGCATACATTTATATAGTGTAGTCTTAAAGCGGTTATCTCTCGTGGGCCATTTTTCAGCAATAGACACCTTATTTTGGGATTCATTTGTAGAGAGAGAACAGCCCCGCAGCCTCTCTAAACCGTGTTAAAGAGACATTTTGCATTCAAACCTTGAGTATTGCTTGTGCCATCTAGAAACCAGATAACCGTTTACTACAAGTGCTGCACAGTGTCTTCATTCTGTTATTCTGCAGTTCTGAAACAACCTCTCATTTGGTTTGTATGTCGTAAATAAAGATTTAAAATGCATTGAGTTTTGCCCATATTACACTATTTTCTGATCTTCTGACTGTTCATTCTGTTGTTCTGAAGTTCTGAAACAACCTCTCATTTGGCTTGTATTTCACAAATCAACATATTTATGCAACAGTCCAATGAGGTTCATCTGGTCATCCGTTAATTTATTTTAATAGATTCTTTTTCCAGACCAAGATTTGTTTGTTGCTTAAAACCTTTTGAAATCAGCAACATCACACGACCACTCTGAGGAAGTCCACTAGTGAGCAGTCGAAACTTTCAGGTATCAAAACAAACTAAACCTTTGTCTGGAAAAAGAATCTTTTTAAATAAATGTTTATGCAGCCTTTAAAATGCATCGAAAGGGACAGTTTTGACACTTCTTGAGTTCTTTAAAGAGCCAATATTATGCTATTTTCTGATTTTATAATGTTGTTTCCTGATCAAAAACAGACCTGGAGTTGTGTTTTGTTTCATTCACACATATTTAACCTACAAATCCTGCATATTTAGGCTGAGTTCTTCTCTCAAAACACTGTGTTCCACCTGCTCCACTGTGTTTTTAAGCTCCACACACCTTCACTAGAATCATCTGGATAATTTCAACCCTGGAATTTCCAACCTGTACTAAACAAAGGTAAAAAGTAGCTCTTAACTTGAAGGCTACTCTTTTAAGTCATCACAAGGTGGAACAGAGCGTTTGGAGCTCCTCTTGTGGATGATTCAAGCTACGTTTTCAAAGAGATACGTACATTTATATAAAGTAATCTTAAAACAGCTATCTCCCATGGGCCTTTTTCAGCAATAGACGTCTTATTTTGGCATTCATTTGTAGAGAGAGAACAGCCCTGCAGCCTGATAAACTATGTTAAAAAGAGACATTTTGCATTCAAACCTTGAGTATTGCTTTGCGGTGGTTGAAATAAATCGTTATCTGGGTCTAGATGGCACAAGTGCTGCACAGTCTTCATTCTGTTATTCTGAAGTTCTGAAGAAACCTCTCATTTGGCTTGTATTTTGCCACTGTGAGTGTGGAAGATAATCTGGTGATTTGTGGGAGTGGGGAGATAGTAGCGTGGCACCAAGCCATTGTGACAAGTGTTTGGTCTGATTTGCAAAGATCTCTCAACTGATGGCTCTCTAGTTTTCAACAATGATGAAGTGGGTGTTTTTTTAATATTTTGTTGTGATTTTAAATACAAATATCTTTATCAAAACAACCCATGTTTATTTTTTTATTGAATTTCAGCTCATACAACACTTATCAATAGGCCGCCCTTTGACGGTGCAGTAGTGAAACCTCATTCCCCTCTCTGGCAGCACTTGTACACAGAGTGAAGACCTAATCAATAGAAAACAAGGTGGTCCAGGCAGCAGCAGTTGACCACAGGATAGAAATGGCCTGGCTCAGATAAGCAGGGATTTGGGATTGACTGGGGCTTACACATTGTTCGATACAAAGACACAAGAAAATTGAAGCCTGGTATGAGGATACGAAAGGTTAAAGGTCTAAATCCTCACCGTAATGAACAAAAAACAAGAGGGCAGGGTGTCAGGTTATACTGTATGTGGTAAAACGCGGTTACAGAAGACATTTTCAGATATTTATTATGTATTTAAGCAGTTTTTTTTATCTTGTTAATTGCAAAGCAGGATATTGATCTTGCATTTCACTGCTGCAGGCAGTGGACTTTCATTCATATGTTTTATTTTTTAACAATGATTACATGACATTTTTGCACTCTACATCTCTAGCCCGGAGTGAGACTTTTTAGAATAACTAGTAATTTTTAGATTCTCAAATGTAATGATTTCATACTCCCAGATGGAGGTCAAGAACCAGTTTTTCCTAATGATAATATTGTACTTTTCCACGAAATATCCAACCATCTGTCCGGGCAATCTCACCAATGATTATTTCTAACAGTAACTAGAACTATTAACTCACTATATTACAACAATTGCACATGAACGTTATTAATTTTAGCTGCCCTCATCTGTATTAACCATCACAGGCCTATTGAATGTTCTGATGTCATTTGAAACTTAGTAGTTGGGGGTAATTACAGTACGGTGGGTAGATACAGATGCAGGTGCTTTGTGGCATCTTATTTCTTTCTTTCTTTGTTTATTTGTCAGGGATCATGTACAAATTCATTAATCTTAACATTAAACGCCACATTTCATTACGATTACATTATAAGACACTTTATCATTGACATTAGCAGTAAAATACAATAAATGTCCCCTAATCAACTATATTCAGATACAATACATGTTTTCACTTTTACTCATTTGACCTAAATTTGAGGGCTCTCAAATATGATTTGAAGGAAACTAAAATATTTTGTTTAGAAAACAGACAGCGCTTCTTTAGTTTGGTTCAAGGTTTGACTTTTGCTGTAGAAGCACTTGGTCTGGAGGAAGGATAAAATGAACTGAAAAGCTTGATCAGTGCGTAAAGAAATTATCTTTTTTGCCCATATTGCCCAGCACTACCAAATGCTCCAAGCCTCACCAAATTCTCTTTCATACCATTTCCTTTTAAAATGAGCACAATAAAACACACTTCTCTCATTTTCAGTCCTTCTCTACATGACTGTAAAATGAATAACAAAGGCCTTGTTTTTCAAGCCATTACATCCTTTGCCAAGTGGATTACTCTTCCAGTCCCCTGTTTGTGTCATTTTAAAAATGGTATTAGCATGTCCCTTGTCATGCTTTTTATATTATAATGAAAATGCTATTAACCATTTCTAACAAGGCTGATACTAAAGTAGCTCAAGCTGTTACAGTCCCAGCGCCTCTGCTCTTGCTGAGTGTGCTGGGGTTGTTAAAAAAGCAGATAACATTTTCCGAGGAGTTAAGTGAAAGTGAGAGAAAAGGACTTTTACTGCATCTTATTCCCTGGGCTGGATGGTTGAACCTCGCAGCTCTCGGTGAATCAGGTCTCATTGGCATGCAAACACTTTCTTTTCTCCGGTTCCCTCCTGTCCTGTCCTCTCCAAAGCTCTCCTGCTTGCTCCTCATCTCTCACACTGGAGATTATGCATACAGTGCCAGGAGAGTGTGTTAATCTTAGCGCTTCCACAAAGGCTAGAGCTATCTGAAAATGATAAAAAAGTGTGGTTCTCAAACTTGTGTTTCAAGGCTATCTTAAAAGTTCAGAGACCGAGGCTATTAAGGAAAGCGCTAATGAAGTGCAGTGGAGTCCAAACAAGGACAAAGGCGTTCAGAGGTGCATGCGTATGAAGGGAGAAGATATTAATTATAGCGGGGTTTCGGCTGTCCTACGCTACGCTCTTGTTACAGTAAAAGTAACAAAAATGAACGTAAATATGTGCGTAATATTTTGTGAGCAATTGAATAGTATGCGTTGCTTACCTGTAAACACAGATGTGCTAACCGCTTTGCTCTCCTGGTTGTCACGGACAGCAGTCAGACTGATCTCATACTCCGTGGCTGGGAACAGACTGGACAAGGTGTAGTTGTTCACATCACTGTCAATCACCATGCTGTCCTCCCGGCCTGCACCACACAACGACACATATGAGAACACAATCACACCAAGGAGCCAGTGTGTGTACAGCATGTGAGTTTAGAGCTATTTAGGGAACATAACAGGTTTTCATGTTGTTGTGTTTTTAAATTATTACCTGGCTTGGTGGGATAGTGTCTGTGGTAAATATTTATCATAGTTTTAAAGTTGTACAGTTGTTAAGAAAAGAATACAATACAAAAATACGGAAAGTAGGGATGAGTTTTAAAACTGAATACGGTGGTCCCTCGTTTATCGCGGTGGTTATGTTCTAAAAATAAACCGCAATAGGCAAAATCCGCGAAGTATCAGCTTTATTTTTTACAATTATTCTATAAGTTATGCAGCGGTAAAACCCCTCACCACACACTTTATACACTTTTCTCACACAGGCATTAACATTTTCTCACATTTCTCTCTCGTTTAAACTCTCTCAAAGTTCAAACCTTCGTAGGCGCCTTTATCGGTGCAGAACGTTTCATCAACATTGTGGGTTTTGTCGGGGAGAAAACTTAGCAAACATACAGCACTTCAGAGTCACACTGCGATCCAACATTTATGTAAATTTGTCTGAACACATTCTGTACTGTACAAGAGACACGGCACGAGGAGACTGATGGACAATGGTCTGCAGTCAATTAGCCAATCAGGACGCAGAACACAATACACGTTCATACGATGTAAAAAAGTATGAAAAATTGTACTAAATAAATCAGCAAAAAGCGAGAGCGCGAAAGCTTAACCACGTTATAGCGAGTGACAACTGTACCCTGTTCTGCCATCAACATGGAAAATTCCGTATAAAATGCATGGACAATTTAATCACAGTCACATTTTTTTCTGTCAGTTTAACCATTAACTTCGCAAAAATGGTTGCAGTGGTGTTATCTCTACATACAGTACCAGTCAAAAGTTTGGACACACCCTCTCTTTCAATGTCTTTTTACTACTTTCTTCATTTTAGATTCATATGAAAGACATCAAATATATGAAGCAAGATATACAGAATTCATAGACTGTATACAGTATATAAATGGACATAGCTAATGTGCTAGCTGCCACTTTTGAAATAGGAAATGATTATGGGTGCGCTTCTGGCTCCATCGATTCTGACTCCAAACTTTAGATAACAAAAGTGTTGCCCCTCTGTCTGTATCTGTGCTGTCAGGCTCGTCATTTTGATCTTAAGCTGTTCGTATTGATCAACTCTACATGATCCTGGGGTTTTTATTTCACTATTGCGACCATAACTCAAGATATGAACATTAATAAGAGACAAATCAGCTGCTTTCTTTCCCCGAGGTCGCTCCCACTAGCGTTAGCGACAGGTTTGATTGACAGCCTTGCAGAATGCTTTTTTCCCTCCATAATTCCATATATCTTACTTCATATATCTGGTGTATTCTGTTTGTTTTAACATGATTTTGAATCTATTTTATATTGTGTCTTGCATACAAATAATGCCGATCCCTTTAATGGGTTTATAAGACGCCATTAACAAAATACAATAAAACACAAACACCAATAGACTCATTTAAACAAACTCATCTGCTGCTTCTTCCAGACGTTACACAGACATGATGCCAACTTATAAACATTAATTTAAACAACTATTTCATGTTGTGTCATCATTACACCAGAACATATCAGGGCACAGCGTGAACATTTAATCAAATAAAGGATCTATAAATTCATCATAAAATGGACAAAACAATAAAAAATAGCTTCACTTCTTTCCACTTCTTCAACTCATATAAACCACAAAGTCTTTCTTCTTCAGGGGCTTGAGAAAAAAAACCAACAACAACATGTAGAAGTAAAAATAACAGAAAAAACACAGAATGAGATGGTGTATCCAAACCTTTGACTGCTGGTGTATGTCATATCTGCTCCCCGTGTAACCAGGAAGTCAAATTACTGTGTTAACTATGTTTTAGTGACATGTCATATCCACTTAAACAGCAAACTGATACTTGAATGTGTATGATACCTTGGGCAGACAGGTAGGAAAGTTTGTAGTGTTTGAAAGGAGCCAGTGGTGTGATCCAGGAAAGCGTTACAGAGTCCTCCGTCACATCAGACACCAGCAGCACTTTGGGTGGGTCTGTACCTGGAAGAGGACAAAGAAGAGCCAAATAATATCCAAACTAATGCATATTATAATAAAGTGATAACGTAAACTTGGCAGGCGCAGTAAGTAATGTTTATATAGTGACGAAAAATGTGAAAATGTCCAGGAAAATGTCCAGGAGTTGACAGTTAATTATTGGTTTGAACAACAAAACAGACCAGGAACTACGAATTTTCCAGACTTAATTAAAGTGCTGGTATGGGAGTAGAACGAAAAAGTTTAAATTTATGTAATCCCAAGACTTATTCCTCTTGAACTAAGACGACTTTATCTGTACTCGATATTTTTCTACACCTTTAATCCCCCATCATCCCATTTACGTAAACAAACCTTGTGCTTCGTGTAAGTACGATTGTGCAAATGTATTTCAGGAAGTGGTTGAATTTTTTTGCAAGAAAAGCCTGATCATCCAGCCATAAGAACACAATGAGAGGCAATAGGTTTGTGAGGGAGCCATGTCTGGTGAGTAGTCCCTTGCTGCTCGCGTTTTGTTTTATGTGGCTCGAGAGATGACGGACAGAGCGACGACGGAAAGGTTATGGCCAAAACAATGTGGGCTAATGCAGTAATTAAAAGATATCAGGTCCCTTGTGCTAAATAGAAATGGGGTAGAGCTGGACAAGAAATCAGGACTTAAAAAGAAAAGTGGGGAATGCCTTGATCTTATGTTCAAGAGAAAATTGCTAATCTGAATGAGCAGCTGTCCCATTTATATTCAAAGCTCAGATCTAATTAAACGTTTCCTGCATAGAATTCAGCAGTTGTTATGTAATTGCGGATGTATAATTTACAAAAGAGCACAACAGAAAAGTAGGAAAGTAATTCTATAATTTACCTCTGGCTGTGGAAGCATATACTTATAGAACAATTCCCTGACAATATTGACTATATGATTCCATTTACATTACATTACACGCGCGACCCCAGGGCTTGAATCCATCATGGTGGGAATGCAAATGCTCCGAGAAGCACATTTATCTTGAACAGGCTTTAGGACAGAAACATGTTCTTGTGCATTATACATAGCTTTGTTCAAATCCATATTTGTAATTCTAAAATATTTTGTGACCTTGAAAATTGAGATTATGGATTATAATGAAAGTTCATGATGAAATTCCGACTATAACGACCGATCCGGATATGTCTCTCCCGTTTATGCACATTTTTATACAGCGCTTTTCCACTTTAAGGCACGCAAAGAACCACTCATTCACACGCACATTGTTATACGAGTGTACACAGACACTTGGGACTGGGTGGGTTAAGTGCCCAAAGACACAACGACAGTGTTCACCTGTGGGAGCTGGAATCGCACCGCCAACCTGGGTCAGTGGAGACTTAATTGAGCTACTGTCGCCTCAATGTTTAAATCCAGGCTCAAAATGGTTCTGTTTAACTGTGCACTCGTCTCTTTTAATGTTAATTTTATGATGATTACTTGTGATTATTTATGTTTTGACTTGTTGTATTGTGATTTTAAAGTCTTCCTTATTCCGTAAAACACTTTGAATTACTTTGTGTCCGATTGGTGCTATACAAACTTGCCTTGCCATGTCAATATACACTGCCTGGCCAAAAAAAAAAAAAAAAAAGTCGCAACCTGGATTTAACTAAGCAAATAGGTTGGGGTTGCTGCAGTTGGTCCGGTCTAGGTTCAGCAAAGAATGAGGTCAGCTGACACCTGAACATACTGAATGACCAGGTTATTCCATCAATGGATTTTTTCTTCCCTGATGACACGGGCATATTCCAAGATGACAATGCCAGGATTCATCAGGCTCAAATTGTGACAGAGTGGTTCAGGAGCATGAGACATCATTTTCACACATGGATTGTCCACCACAGAGTCCAGACCTTAACCCCATTGAGAATCTTTGGGATGTGCTGGAGAAGCTTTGTGCAGCGTCAGACTTGACCATCATCAATGCAAGAAATAAATAAATCTTGTGACGTTGCAGAAGCAAATCGTAACAATGCTACAGCGAATGTGTGCGTAATCAAAGCTAAAGGCGGAACCAGATATTAGAGTGTGTGACCTTTTTTTTGGCCAGGCAGTGTCCTTCTACTACTGCAGCTACTAGGACTAAGATCAATTTTGTTTTGTGCAACTGACATGGGTAAAAAAAAAAAGAAAAGATAAGTGAAGGGAAATTGTAAAGTACCTTCTAAAAATACTCCAAAATCAATGCATGAGATATTGTACAGACAGGTGCAGCGCAGTGCCTCAAAATCCCTCCCCAATCCAGAGCGGTCCACCTGCTTATCACTATGTGCAGGAGAATGAGAGGAGACAGCAGTGTGGCTCAAGGCTGCCAAGGCTCTTATATAGAAAGAGCAGAGTAATCAGATAACTGCGCAGGTGTCTCTGGCTCTGGCACAGCACTAATATATCCATCCATGGTGACTTCTCTCTTTGTCTCCTCAGCTTTATTTTTCTCCTTTCATTTCTCTTTCTACTGGAAAAAACAGCATCTCTTTTTTTATTTGTTTAATCCTGACCTGCGAGTCAGGCCTTCTGTGCGAGGAATGAAAGAATACTCGAAATCAAAAGGGAGATATTGTGCGCTGCCACGCAGCATCAAACCCATTCACGTATGACATAACTGGGCCATTGTCTGTTTACAATGAAGGTGTAAGACTGTGAGGGGCTTAACATTTACATCAAAGGGAACAGAGAAGAGACTACATATCAAAAACAATCACTGAAATAACCTACATTATAAGCTAGCTAACATCTTTAACATCCAATTGCACTAGATCTAATAAGGATGAGGTTATTATTTAGAACGGACTGTGAAAGCTGCTGCAGCAAACTATGACAGCACAGACAAAAAGCTATTATTTTTCTATAAAAGGGTCACTGTTGTAAAGCTGCATATGAAGTCATCAGCAGAAACACATTCACACAGCGTTATGGAGATAGCACTTAATAGTCAAACATGGATTTTGGTTGAAGAATACATCATTAGTACTGCATCATCTGTCTAGCAGACATATGCTTCCCAAAGTAATTTCATTTTCAAACAAACATTATGAAGTTGCTTTGGCAAACAACCAGAAAAGATTTTTATTGGAGTGCCAAGGAAAACGATTATCCTGACAAGTTTAGGGAAATAATAAGTCTATGCACCATTGGTAAAACTTGTATTTGTGTAAATATATACTATTAGAGGATTTATATCACTTGTTTTAGTGTGTTGCCAAATATTTAACCCAACGGTAGCAGACTGAACACGAAACTCAAATTTGCAGAATCTTTTGAACCTCTTTATGAACTGTTTGATTGTTGTGGTAAAATCCTTGGTCCACTAAACAGAAAAAGCAACTTCATTTTAAAGCAGCAGCCTGTGTGGATACTCTGTAGGGGTGATATTGGTTAAAGGAATAATAAAATCATTTTCAGATCCATGTAATGACTTTGTTGGTAAAAGTGTCTGTGTAGTGTATGAGACTTGTTGAACTCGTGACGGCTGCTGTCCGCTCACCTGTGGTGAGAGAGGCTGTAATAGGCTCCGAGGTAGAGTCTCCTTGTATAGTGATTAAACTGATGGTGTACTCTGTCGCAGGCAGCAGGCCCTGAACCAGAGACCTGGTCTTGGATCCGTCTAGTGTGTCCTTGGAGGTGTCGGTCCCATCGGCCGAGCTGTAGCTGAGAATGAAGAAGTCTGCAGGGGGCGCTGGAGAGCTCCAGGCCACCAACGCGGTGTTTGAAGTCACCTCTGACAGGAAGAGGTGAGTTACGGGCCTGATTCCTGGAGGAGTGGAGGTTTCAATGTCAGCCAAGGACGCATAAAAGAGCTGACCACAAGCAGCAATAGTGAGAGAAGAAGAAAAGGAAATGTGCTGCTGTTATGAAGATGACAAAGGAGGAAGTCAGTGATGGATGTAGGCGGTCCGGGCGGCCATGACGGGTCCTTTATTACACAGTTTGAGAAAAATTGGCCTTGGGTGAAATCTTGAATGAGGTAGGTTAGAGCACAATGGAGTGCCAGTAATGATTTAATTGGTCATAAAAGACAGAAATAATGAGATTATGTGGCATTAAAATAAAACGTAACTGAAATTATGATGGTGATTAAAAAGCAAAAAGCAGACATTACTTGAGATTGCAAGAAACACAATTCATTCTGTTGAGTAAAAAAATTGATTAATTTTGAAAGACTGATTAAAGACAGGTCATCAATTTCTCAATATTTTTAGCTGAATGTAAATCCTCATTGCTTATCTCAGTTGAAAGCGTAAGGTCATGCACTATTGTTAGCACATTTCTATGACGTGCGTAGCAGAAAGGATGAAACTAATACGATATTTGAGCTTTAAATAAAAAATGTTTCCACTTTCTAGGAACTCAAATCACGTTACTTTAAGGACTAGTGTACACAGACACTCAGGCCAAGGTGAGTTTAAGTGTCTTGCCTAAGGACACAATGACAACATTCACCAGTGGGAGCTAGAATTGCACTGCCAACCTATGGGTTTTTTGTTTTTTTATTGCTCCGTTGAATACTAAAACTACATTCTGGACTGCTAGAGATGTTTTTTTGCGCAGATGAAGGTCAGACTGTTTCTGCTGCTCAGTTCGTTCAAAACACTTTGGGTGAAGAGACCTTTTAAAAGTGTTAATAACAGAGAAGGAGGCAAGAGCATTTAAATGATCAGGCTACTATTTAGATGTGTTTTACTATTGTTCTTTCAGAGGTTAGGTCATTTACGCATTTAAAGCAAAGCCAGAGGAGCCTTCAAGACACTCTGAGTCGGAGAACGGTCGTGTAGGAAGAGTTCACGTCAATACCGGGGTGACAGATGTTGCCAATTTGACCAAGTGACAAGTTGACATGAGCGTTATGGGCAATTACTTTCCCTTATTCTTGTTCTTTAAAATCTGTCATCTCACTATTGTCTCCGCTCAGACCGCTCCAGATGGTTAAAGAGGTAAAGAATCTACTCCCATTATCAGATAAATGAGATGGTGATTCCAGCGATGACAGTGATGAGTCCAGCGAGAAAAAAAAGAAAAAAAGAAAGAGGAGCGAAGGATGACAGTCGAGAGCGTCCACACAAATCACAGATCCGACAGCAGGTTAGCGCATGCCCGTCACCATGACAACGTCGTTTGTACAAGTCAAAATGGCGGTGGTCACAGTTTTTTTTGTTTTGTTAAAACATCAGGAGAAACATTGAAGTATTGATTGTGAGTCACAGTACCGTTGCTTAAACACAAGAATGAATGGCCGGTGGTGGTGTTGGAAAAGGATTTACAGCTAAACACAAATCGTTTTAGATGCAGAACAGAGGCACAATTAGAAAACACTTGTAAAAGCCTCATTAGTCGACTAGAATAATTTACCCGTGGCTAATTACTTGTTCAAAGTCCTTTAAGGTCTTGATTTTCTTCTGGTATGAGTAGCCTTACCTCCACAAACCACCTCATTATACAATCCATTCAAGTTCATTATGGAGCTTGGATGGAGCTGGAGGAGTATCTTTTTGAAAACGTTGAAAATGGTGTTTAAGCAGCATTTGAAGGTGATGAAGAAAAAAATATCTACTTTTGCGCTAATTCTTTGACGAATTCAATCCAATTTCCTATGTAATTTTTACCTGTAAAGGCGTCTATTGTAAGCGGCGGTGCTCTGTTGTCTGCCTCTCCGTGCAGCCACAGTGATTGTGTATTCGGTTCCAGGCTCAAGGTCCACTAGTGTCACCATGGTCACTTCTTTGGGAAACAGTGAGCTGCAAGAAAACAAAAATGTTCATTTCTTGCAACCAACATAAGGTCACATCCTTGGAGCATGTTATTGATGTCCTCTGATATACAGTATATTATATTATTTATTTTTACCTCGGTTGTGACGCCAGAACGACGATATGTAGGTAACCTTGTAATGGTCAATGGGGCCCTGGACGACCCCCACGCAAGAGTTATGGTGTTATCTGTGGACGCTGTGACAGTAAGGTCCAATGGAACGTCCAGGCCTATGAGGAAACATTTAAAATACTATCAGGAAAAATTTATTGCACCATATAAAAAATATTTCACGATCAAATGTTTTTTTTAGTTTTTTTTTAGTTCATTGTTAAACTGTGAGCTTATTTTACAACCTGATCAGATGGAGGACTAAACTTAAACTAGAGATCGGCTGATATAAGTTTTCTGATGGCCGATGCCAATATCGATTATTTAGAATGTCTGATGATATTTTTGGGTTGATTTGTGGTGAAGATTTTTATTGTTTTCCCCAAATTCTGTAATTAAAATTTACAACAAACTTACCCACAGCACTTTTTTACCACAAACCTATAAAGAGCAGTGTAGTCACAGTTTAAGCAAAGCAAATTCCGTATTCATGAGTATTTAAAGGCAGCAGGTCGACCAAAACAAAATATTGGCCTGTGCTGAAGATTTAAGGCCGATAACTGATATGCTAAAACTAGAAAATATCACCACTAAACTATATTTATATATATTGGTCTATTTTAAACTGTTAAAACAAATCTGTGTAAACATCTTTTCACCTTGAATGACATTTCATAGACTGAAATTTTGTTAACACAAATGTGCGGGTGAATGGCTGGAGAAGGGGAGTGTGATACAAGCTGACAGTCCATCACAGTGAATAGAAACGGATGTTTTACACTTCCTGTCCCGGACTTGTTCAATCATGTTCATGCTCAAGCTTGGTGTTACACTGCTCCGCTTCACCGAAAAATCAATCAGAATAAATAAAAAAATTATAAGGAATAACATACCATAACAGTGAATTCAGACGGTTTGTCATCAACTAAAATAATGTGCACAATTCTCCATCTAGACAAACATGTTTTTTTAGTTTTTTTAATCACTAGTTAACAGTAAATACTAAATGATATAAATACTGTCTTTTTACAGACAAGATTCACCTTCAAAGTTGGGCTGAAAAGAGACCAGCCTTAACTGAACCTGGTCTAGCAGATGAAAATGTTGCTTTCAACCTATGTCCTGCTGTGTGTTGTGCCTGGAAGATGGAGGTGTTTTCAAATCATTTAATACTGGTTGAGAAAATACATGTTGAATATAGTGTATTTTTTAGTTAAAAGAAAGAAAGAAGAAATGGGGCTTAAAAGAGTCGTCGGATTGAAGCTATTTTAAAACACCAGCCACTTAAATGAGCACAACTGGCACTGGGTCTTCCTGTAATATACAAGCTTCACTCTTTGTGTCTGAGTTTGAATGTAATAAATATCAGTAAAAGGAATAACACAGTTTTCACTGGAGGGACTGTCGTGTTTATGAAAAAAAAATATATAACACTGGAGATATTCCATGAAGCAAAATTAAGCCAAAGTTTAGCTAGGCTAACTGTAAAGATTCATTAAGCTTTGCCCCCAAGAATGTCTTATAAACACTCCGTCAGAATACTGTTAAAATGTTAAAACTTCCCGGGTCCTGAGCATGGATCAGTTTGACACTGGACAAACGCAGCACGCTTTAGGGGCTTGGATTGGCTCAGTGTGTGCACCCCCCTGTGACGTACCTGTCCTGGCGTTCATGGTTGAGGGGGCACTCTGGTTGCTTCCTCTCATTGCTGAGATGCCAATGCCGTACTCTGTGCCTGGGAGAAGGTCTGTGATGGAGAAAGGAAAAGATGCACTAGTTAGAGAGTATGACAAAGTGTGTCCTTGTACACAAGCGAGGTCTGACAGCCCACTTAGCGCAACTTTGGTGACTAAGCAAAATTAAGATCATTTAAATTCTGAAGATGCAGCGATTTTCACCAACAGCATGACTGATTAAATTAGCATCATTTTAAAGAATTCCCCATGCTGCTGGAATAAATATATGAGCAACCAAAAACTGATCAACAGAAGAATACTATAGGCCCATGAAGAAAGGGAAGGTGTTGGAGAGGGAATGGAAGGAGAAAGTGCATTGATTGCATTGGACATACTGAATAACACAGGGACCTTTTGCTTCTATTCTTATGCCAGCCGTGCCCTTTCAGCACTATGGCCTTTTTGAAAAAACTCCCAGCTGACCCCTTCTCCCTGACAGCCTTTCAATATGGCCGCAGGACAACAAGCGTTTGTGCAGAAACAGTCAGGAGCCTGTCAGCCCACTTTTAGCTGAAGAGATGATCCTCAATGACAACACACAGCCCAATATGCATAAGTTACAGGCAAAGGTGATAGAACGCCCGAAACAACCAGGAAAAGAACCAAATGAATCATTATTCTCAACTTTGCCATTCTATAGAATCCCTAAAGGCATTTCCCTAAAGAAAAAGTAGAGAATATTAATATTAATTTCTTTCTTTGCCTGGTCATTTTAGGCATTAGAAAATGCTTGGGAGTCATTTCTATTCAATCTATACTCCAAAAAGTACAATTATGGAGTACAAAAGTGTTTTGTATCTGACTGTTTATGTCACCTCAAATTTACTTAATCCTTAAGAAAGTTTTGTGTCATAAACCAGATCACACACTGTAATGCTGAAAATTTGTGATTTCACTGTTTGGTCAAGGGTTCAATAATCATGAATAATTGTTAAATTGTGGTGTTTTTTTTCTCACAATAATCATAATACTAAAACTTGACCTTGTACCATCTCTACTTGGTGCTATGTCACAGTCCAAACGTAGTAGAACAATAGTACAGGTTACATTTAGGTTTGATGAGGAGGTCTATAATGCACTCGTATCTTAGAAAAGTAGCTTTTCTCCTTTAATTTGCAGCAATATCCAAAGATAAAACATATCTGCCAAACTTTGCCAAGAATTCTATAAAATGCCTAGACAAAGTAGACAATAAAGTATCTTTTTCCTACTTTGCCTGTAACACATTACATAAGTGCAACTGTATGAAGTAGCGCTGGTTTAATACATCTGCTTTACCTGTCAGTGTGGTCTTGGAGGTGACTCCTTCATTGCGTGGAACAATAACTTTATCATACAGGTCTCCGGCCAAAGTGCTGTATACCACCTGGTATCCATCCACCTGTAGAGATGCAACGTGATATAGTTTACATAAAGACATCGACATTAACATAACATAGATCAGAGGATAAATCCACTGCTGTCTGAACCAGTACAGAGATAGAAAACTGTTCCTCAACATATCAGAGTCATGGGTCTTAAATTTCTTGTAGAGACTAAAGAAAACCCACCCAATTAAATCTGTCAAAAACATCAAAATATTGAAATTAGCTGTGTGGGAAGACAACTGAGATAGCAGCAAACCTAAAGTAAAACAAAAGTGAAAAAATAAGTGTTCTAGATTAAACTGGAAATGATCGAATAAACCAAACAAACAAAGGAAAAACAAGGCTTCTGCAGTGTTACCTCCGCCTCACTGTTGTCCCACTCCAGCTCCAGGCTGGTGGAGCTCTTGGTCACGAGGCGCAGGTTCTTAGGAGCATCGATCTCTGAGAAAAACGATAAAGCTGACAATGTTGGGGACACTGAGACCAATTCTCAGGGAGGTTGAACAAGCAAACATCAGCAGTTTACACAATCAACTTGTTGTTAAGTCAGATCTTATTTATGTTGATGCAGGAACAGTTTTAATTAAACAGTATGACACTGGTGCAGTGTAGTTATACTTATACATTCTATTATGTTAAGAACGCTGGAGAATAATATTATAAATACAACTGGATAATAAAAGGTCAACTACAGATTTACAGTCAAATCAAGAATAATAGTTCATGAATATGTTTTCTTATTCTGCACATGATAATACACATAATGAGGACACACTGAACACTGAAATGTTGTATTCTATTGACCTTATTCCGGAAGTTGTCGTGAGCACCGCCATCGTCATTCGGGTTGTATTATTTTGCATCTGGGCTGCCAATCTTAACAACAAATACATTTTAAACAGACTACAAATCTGTTTTAAAGCCTCCCAGAGAATCAGTGCAGTGTTGAACTTTTTACACAAATCAACCTACTTTACATCATGTTTTAGTGTTGAAACTTTTCTCAAATTCTCCACTGAAATAAATGGGGATTCCTGCTTAACCGGAAGTGCCACTACAAAGAAAGCTCGGTGTAGTAGCATTTAGAGGCAAAAGAAGGCGGAATAAGGTCAATAGCACCAGCAGAACCACATCTCCGTGTGCTGCTGTCAGCTCTCACCAGTGGAAAACTCTGTGGAAATGGCTCCGCTCTCATTTCCTTTCCTCACTCCACTCACAGACACATTATAACGTGATCCGGGCTGCAGAACCTGTGCAACGCAAAACACAAAAAACACCTAAGAGAGGTCTATGCATTTGTCTCTGCTTTATCTCCCAGCACAGACAGCAGACAGGCCATGAGATCTGATTAAACATAAACCAGTGTTTCTCAAACTGTGGTACGTGGGCTCGTTCACATGGTACTTGGACGGCCCTTCGGTTTGATAAATGGACATTTTTGTATAGCGCTTTTCCACTTTCACTTCATTCACACTAACACTCATACGCAGAAGTAAACTGGAGGCGAGGTGGGTGTGTTTTGCCCAATTTGAACCCTCAACCTTGAGATCAGTGGAAAAAATCTCTACCAATTGAGCTACTGTCTACTCTTGTGGGTTTGCATGATTCAGAGTTAATTTTATCTACTTTTTTGTCTTATTTTGGATAATTTCTTGATTAGAACTACAGTGGAAATTACATAGTCCACTTTTAGACCTGCTTTAGTCATAAATAAGACCTGGAATAGTCCTGTTTAGATCTGGTGGGACTTGGAAAGTGAAGTCCTTTCTTTGGTGGTATTTCATAGAAAATGTTTGAAGGCCACTGACATAAACCATGAAGAGAAAACATGCTTTATCTCGTGCTAGATAAATACTCCATCTGGTTCGTGGTTCTTGGCAGGTTAACAGGACGCACACATGCAGACATACACAAACATGTTGGGCTGACCTGAAGGGAATACTGGCTGAGAGAGGGCTGCAAGCGGAAGGTGGTGCGCGGCCCTTCTCCCACCAGGCCGTAGCGCAGAACGATCTGATCAATTTTAGCCTTCGGTGGGGTCCACTCCACAAACGCCACCGTGTCTGACACATCTCGAACGATCAGCTGAGTGGGGCCATCTATCACTGAGGAACAAGCACACAAAAGACACACAATATTTACAAAGTGCTGCGGCCGCGAGCACATTTTGAAAGGAACTATTGATGTTTCTGATGTATATTCTATGCTTTATACTGGGTTAAAAGTGACATTTAAAGAACTGTGTTGGATGACGCTAACAGCAAAAAAACGATATTTCAGCAATAACCGATATTTAATCGTGACGAACAGAGGCCACGAGTGGAAGATGTAATGGTTTAAAATCTTATGCAACATTTTTAGAAAGGGACATTCGTTCTTATGGTGTGTTCAAGGCAACTGGGAACTTCTGATCTTTGAGAAGAAAAAATGCTAGAACTCTGATGATAAATGTACTCAAAAATTGTAAAGTATTTTAACAAGAACAGCCTCAGCACAGAGACTTGTATGTATATTCAAAATAATGCAATCATTCATGTTTTTTTTTTTCCTTTCCACCATCACAAACTGTAACAGATAGGTGTAAATCTCAGTGACAGCAGATCTGTACCATTTTTACAAACCGTAATAAAAGTTAATTTAAAATGTTCCATGCCGCTGACATTTTCACAGCTATCAAAAAAGTTTTATGGCTGAAGGTATATTTTTGACTGCTGTGGCTGAAGAGCTTATCTTATTAGAAAAACTGGTGGGATTTTTGTCCGTTGCTGGGAGCTTTTTCAGCAGTAGATTTTGTTATCTGGAAATGCTGTTCCCCGACAGTCAGACATGTGCATGTTATCAGACCTGACACAACACATCCCAGCGGCTCTGTCGGAGAGGTGTAAAACACAGCTCATGATTAGAGTGTTCCGCTGTGATTGCTGAAAGACAACTCTTATTAGTGTTAAAGAATAGAAAACATATCAGGTGTAATGAAGCAAACACAATACCTCACAATGAGTTTCACAGACTCAGGGTTTGCTCAGAGGAGTGCTAATGCAGAGGATTTACAGCTCAGGTAATGAGGTGCTAAGAACAGAACAATTAAAAACCTTTTCATTGATGATTAGCCAAATTATGGTAATCAGATGTGAAATTGTCTGTTTTATTTATGCATTTTTTATTGTAACACTGTTTATATATGTGATCATTATTACCGTAACATTAGAAGTTACGTAATCTAGTGAATGTTTACATTGATTTCATCTATAAGTCATAATAAGTGTTCTCCATTGCCTCAGGATAAATGTAATAGACTTAGAGCACAGCAGGCTGTAAAGAAGACTTACACTGAAACACTGTATTCTTAGGTCAGATCTGACATACTACAGGTTTGTCTCAATCCGTGCTGCATTAGGAACTGGTCTCTTGGGCCTTGTCCTAGAAAACATCCAGAGGAAGAAAACTACTCCCACATCAGTTGTCTGCTCCCACTAGCCTCCCTTCACTCCTCATTGGTTTGTCGTTCTCTCTACGGAAGATTAAATCTTACATCTAAATAATTGAGCAACTTCAAATTTGTCTTCTGCCTCTGTTCTTATCCAATAAGGTGTCCTGCAGTGGGCTTCAAGTGAAAAATTAATGAAAAAGGAGTCATGAATTATTAATCCTTACTTAATTACAAGGTACAAGAGGAACAAAGGCCTGACAGGAAATGGATGATGTTTTGACTGCGGACACCACAGTCTGAATTTGTTATTGGAACGTTTTGAATTGGATCTATTAGAGCTGTCCCAGCGGAGTCACGCGGGTGAACAGTAGAGCCATACTTCACGGACATTAACGGTGTCGGAGAAACTCAGGTCAGTGTACAGAAATGAACAACAACCTTTCCAATTATGTGTGGCAGTGACGCAATCATAAAATAATGAGCAAATGAGGTAATGCGTGTGTAGGATCCCAATGTACACACGATCCCAATGTAACTGAGAGGGGCACGGCCTTCATTTGTTAAAAGATGTAAACACGTATAGAACAAAGCCTGGGTAGTGTAACTGCTACATACGTGTTGTGACGATGCCAGTGATGGGTTGGCTCCTGCCCTGCTCCCTCAGGGCCACCAGGTTCACTGTGTACTCCTCTCCTGGTCTCAGACCAGTCTGCACAAAAGAGGTGATGGTGCTGGGGAGCTGTGCTGTCATCCCTCCATCATTGTCCTGGAGGGAAAAACATAGTCATGAGATAAAGGAAGAAGAGAAAAGCTATTGTTCACTTGACAATTTCATGAAAATTATGAGGTCACACTTTTATTTTAACACTGTGTTCAATAAGTGTTAGAATTAGACAAGTTGCATTGTCTTTAATGAAGTAGATTAAGTGTTACCAAAAGTGAAAAAAATTATCAATAATTTCTAGCATAGATGTTTCAGAGAGTTTTCTACCCTGGGCACCACTTTGTTCATTCTGAGCCCTGCACTCATCCATATGGAGCTGCTGGACGTGTTCTCAGGCAGAGGGGGTTTCAGAGCACTTCCAGCAGACAGACAGATGTTAGGCCTAATGCTGCTGTAGACCCCGCTCTGTGAAGGTTTGCACTAACACCAAGAAGCCCGGTGTTTCCAATAACTCCACATGCTACTCGAGTTGTAATCTATGTAATAACTGAATTACTGCACTGGGCATCATCCTGTAGTTTTAGTGCTCATATCACAACTGGTGTTCTCAATAATTATTTGGTTAAACTAAGGCGCTTATTTAGAATAATCCCAACAATTTACTCCTGCACCTCCAGCTGCCTCCTGTGTGCACATAATTAGCAATGATTCACTCTGTGAGAAAGGTCAAATCCACACCTAAAAATCATTCAGTTTTTAATAATAAATGTTGTTGTTGAGGCAAAAGGTTTATTGAATGCAGAAAAGAATTCACTCTGACAATGGCAAAATATTAAAAACTTGCTGTAAAAGTTGTAAAAAATACAACAGCAAAACTAAGCAAACGTTAAGTGATAAACGGTGATTTTTTTATAGAGCGCTTTTTCACCTTCAAGGTACTTTAAAACACTTTACATCGACGAACCGCTCACCCATTCACACACATATTCACACACAAGGGGTTAAGTGTCATGCCCAAGGACACAACAGCATCCATCCGTGGGAGTTAGAATCGCACTGCCAACCTGTAGGTCAGTGGATTGAACGGCTCCACCAATGATGTTTATGTCTAGAGCTGGATTTGAAACACCTTCAGATCTGTGAACAAACTCTGTGACTCCCAATAAAGCTCCAATAAAAATACTAATCCTAATTCAAATATAGCCAAATATAGACAAGTTAACCTCTCCTTTCAAATGCCATATGTACAGTATTATAATATAAATGTAATGTAAACAGCTGCTTTTAAATATGCAGTAATCAGTGAAAAACAAATCCCACACTGCTTTTTAGATCACTAATCACTGGACCTGTAACATTTAGATTATATCTGTTAAATTTAAATGTCTGTTTGATATTGAACAATTGACAGATCATTCCAGTAACTCAGGAGTACAGAAATCATTAGCAGTATGCATTTGGAACAGTGTTGTAGCTGCAGGCATCGTTTAACATCATTTCAACATCAAGAAGACGTTATAGAGCAGCCTTCACAGTGAAATATAGAGATTTGCATTTGCATGTGGCCTGACCGCTGAGCTCTGACCTCCAGCTCGTCTGCTGCATGTGAATTATGACGCTGAGGTAAGGCACTTCAGGGACACTGTACTGCTTCTTCTTCGTGTATTGGAGAAGGAGGCAGAGTTTCCTTGTGTCAAATTATATAATTTTTTAATAAATGCCAAGATATTTTTGCACAAGTGTAGCCTCAAACACTGAGAGCGATGAAGCGTGGAGTAACTTTTTGAACAATCTAATCAAAAATCAAGGCAATATTATTATATAAGTTAGTTGCAATTATAGTTTTCACATCATATACAAAAATTAGTATGAGAATATTCAGTATTAAACAAGAAAGCTACACACCGGTACAGTTTCTGGGCTTTCTTTCTTCCGCATACTACAATTTCTTCCATCAAATAGGTACAGATCCTCATAATCATGAACACAACCTAACCATAACTTCCATTTTAGCACAAACAAAGCACTGTCTCTTCATAATTTCTTTCCTACTTCTAAGCAACGCAGTGAGTTCTTTGAACTCTCAGGCCAATCTCTCCATGCCTTTTTCCATTAGGAGATTGTTAAATTTCACAATCCCCATTGCTGGATTAAATCCACATGGGGCGGGACAGGCAACTCTTAATATGATTTCCCTTGTGGAGGAGGGGGGTAGAGAAAGCAAAGATGAACAAGTGAAGAATACAACTCCAGAAAGAGAGAGAGAGATGACATGCACAAAAGACGGAGACAGCGTAATGTAAAAATAGTGGTTTGGAGGCAAGAGGGTCTATAGTAAGAAGAAAGCAATAGGAAATGATTGGATAGGAGGAGTAAGCCAATAAAAAGCAAATTAGAAGGAACCTTTTTTTCTTAAAAGGCTTGCGATAAATAAAAAGTGCATTGTATTCTGGCCGGACCAAAGGATGTCTCCCCCTGAGAACGTCCTAAAGCAGAAAGCCAATTACTGAGAGGGTCTATGAGATTAGAGTGCCCAGAGTACCTGAGTTTACACTGGGAATTAAAGACAGAATGCTTTTAGTTTCAGACTTTGAACCAGGCTGGCTAACGTTGTCCTCACACAGGGTTTAGTAGCTCATCCATCTAATAGCCAATAAGCTTAAGAAAATCTCCTTTAATTTGGTGTGCGCTTTAAGTAGAGCAAATATTTTGAACGACTAATTTCACTACTCAGGATGTTTTGCTTTTTTTAGATTCACCGTCTCTTTTTCATTTGAGCGCAAAGACTATAGTTGTCATCTGTAGTCCACTGTAGACTCATATAGGTGCTGACAAATGGGTCAACACTGGTAAAAACACAACCTTAGGGATAAAGCTGATCTCCCATCCATCGAAGGAGAAGTAGAACGGCTGCCACTGGACCTCCACTGACGTCTCGGTGATGGATTTGAAGACTAAGCTATCTGGACTGGAGACATCTGAAAAGGTGAGAAAAGACATATTGTTGTTCTTCAGTGACCCTTACGGAACATAAATCACAACCTCACCAAACTTGTGCAAAGAAAACACAAAAATATGTTGTGATAAAAAAGATGAACATGTAACTTTAAGTGGAAGGTCACTCATTCCGTGGTTACGAGTAAAATTATTAGCATTAAAGAAGAACTGTTGTGCTTGTGTCTGCGATATCGCTGTAATCAATGACAACTGTGGATCATTATGTCATTTGCACATTTAAATCGCAATATTCATCTAAAACGACGCAATAAAAGAAACTGACGTCGCCATAAACGTCATCGTAACATAGAGACATGAAGCTGTTGGCCCTTCTTATGGATAGCTGGAGGTCGCACTAAAAAGTCATGGATTTTATTTTCAAGAAAATAAAACTGAAGACCGAAGTAACGAAGTGACGGTGAAGACGGGGATTCACCGGCAAAATGGCACCTTGAAAATAAGTGATTAACGATTGCTCACACATGCACGAATCACTCAAAAAAAAAAACTTCGAGAGGGTAAAACAGAGGGGTAAACAACTACAACTCGATTTTGCGTAATAGTTCTGCTTTAACGGCGCAGATTGGCAGCCTTGCTTACACCTGTCTACCCCACGGCAGATGTGGCTACAGTAATAATTTACCATAACCTGAGTGTGGAGTGCGGAGTACGTTAAGCGCTTTGTGTGTCTTGAGGCGCATTATTATTATTTATTATCATTATTATTAATTCATGTTTGCTACAGGGCTGAATGATATCAAAAGCACAAATTGTTGCTTTATTTACACATTAAATAAAACATAGCATCCAATTAATAATACATGCATGTCTAAATGTATGTAGATTTTTTATTTAATAGAAAAAGTAAGTTTCCAAATACTGCTAATATATGATTTTGAAAACACACATGGGAGACTTGTTTTGTTTGTGTTGAATTAAAACTGATACTAAACAGGTGTTGGAGCAGATTTACAACAAGATTGCAGAAAAAACCCAGGTGGCATTCTCACTTTATTGACACAGTGAACCAGCAGGAGGGTTTGGGGGGTTGTATCAACTGAAAATAGTGTGAGACTAGATGTGCATCTGCTTGAATTAATATGCTCCCTTTACTGTCTAGGAGAGTAAACAGGAATATTAAAGGGGCCTCATGGGACCATAAAGTTGCTTGTGTTACAGAGAGGAGAGCACTCACAGGTGGAGACGGTGATGCTGGCGGGGACACTGATACTGTTGTTGATGACAGAGAACACGTTGATGTTGTATTCCATTCCCGCGTCCAGCCCGGAGATGGAGCATGTGGTGGTGTTACCGGGCAGCCGCAACTCCATCTGCACCCCTGCGACGAAAGAGTCAACGCCGTGTTACGTATACTTTATACAACAATATGAGTTTGCGTTTAACTTCAATGACAATTACCTACAGCAGAAAGTCGAAGAGAACACCTTTTACAATTCATTACACTATTCATGGGTTTCAGAAGCGTGAAAAATGAGCAAAAATTCAAAACAAAATTTATATCCTCAATATCCTTTAAGTCCTCAAAATGTCACTATGAATACTAAAGAATACTTTGTGTTGATGTACAAAAAACTCAAAAAATACATTAACATTTCTGCAAACTCATACAATCTTACATATTTTTCGCATAAACTGGATTTTACACTCCCACGTCTCAGCCTAATCATAAAACGGTGGCTCCACATTAAAGCATTTACCTCCAGGGGTATTGGGTGTGTAAGTGACCAGGAAGTCTGTAAGGACGACCGAGCCCTCCCACTCCAGGTCAATGGATCGATCGGTCACTGCTCGTACCCTCAAGTTCATCGCTGGTGCCACTGAAAAAGAATAATTTAAACACGATTTATTCATGAGCTTATTGATGTGCATCCCCAAAATTCACAAAGCCTGCGGCAAGTTTCAGATGTATTGGTGCAGAAAATCCCCCTTGAGCGTAGAACATTTGGCGGCATGTTAAATATGTTGCCCTTTTTTTCTTTTGTTTTTTTTTAGCAGTAGATCTTCTTATCTAGTGTCTCGCCTTAGGACAGTTTGACAGCATGAGAGGGTAGAGCGGAGCACAGGGGTCAAACTCTGTGACTGTACTTGCTTTCTCACTCATGTAATACAGTTTCTTTTGTTTTACTGTAATAAGTTCCCAGTAAAAGCTCAGCTCATAACAGCTCAGAACCCCACAGCTTGAAACTATCATTTCCCCCATGAAAATACCACACAAAAAGGAGATTCAGAGTAGGACTGTAGAATAAATCGCAAATTGAGCTGGAGATCACAAAAGCTGCAATAATTTAGACAATAGAATGTCCTCTGCAAAGGACAAACACGCTCTGAAATTCATGGGATTCTTGTATTAGTTTCACAGTTTATATGTCTGTCTTGTCTCAAATGTTAATGCTCCTGGAAATGTTTGCAAAGTGAACTCTGAATAGAATCCTGCTTTATAAAAACAAATTGCAAATCTAATCGAAATACTGCAGATTTATCCTGGCTTGAGCTCATTTTAGTCCTAATATGGACCTAATTTGGTTTGTAATGACTCTGTTTGCTCTCTTTTTATTTTGTCTGTGAAATCCCTCAGTCATACAAGTCTGATCCACAGTAAAAGAAAAAATCTAACTTGTCAACTGGATAAAAAGTTGTAGTAGTGAAGACGTTTCGCTGCTCATCGAAGCCGCTTCTTAAGTTCTGGTTAAATCCTGGTTAAGTCCATGTTTCGTTCTGGGTTCTGTTCTAGTTTTCACACAGTTTTAACAAATGTGAGCTCACCCAAAGTTTCAGTTGCTGGTATCAAAGCGTAAAAACAGGATGATTGACTATATTTGGGGTTGCACATTCTTGCTGGTAAAAGGATGTTGACACTTAGCAACAAGAGAGTAGTGTTAGACGGAGTGATGAAAATGCTGCCTCTCATTCAGGGCGAAGTGGATTTTGTTGAGCCGTAAACCGGAGAGGTGGTGCTGAATGAGAATGACGTGGCATAAACAAGAGTGTTTATGGGGGTTTCTGTGAAGGAAAACGAGGAGTAAGAGGACGAAGGCGGCGAAGGACAAGAACGGTGTATGAAAAAAAACAAGGCACAGGTGGATGGCTGTAAATCATCTGAATGGAGAAACTTGGCCAACATTTCTGCATGATGTGGCATAAACATGAAGCAATAGATCCGTAGAGACATATATGAGCAATAATACACAACCCATCAACTTCTTCTTTATGTCTGTAAGCTGGTATCCTGGACTTTACAGCACCACATACACTCCTCAGGGAGCCACTGGGCACTTTTTAGTAGCCATTTCAGCTCCTTCCTCACGCACACGACAGATGGACACACTAAAACATCTGAGACTTTGTCAAGAATGTGAGGAAATAAATCAAAAGTAGGTGTACTAATCAATGAGATGGCTAGAGAGAGACTGAATGAGGTCGCAGAGGACGGCAAAGCGACAGGCGGCTTGAACATTATGGTGAAGGACAGATTCTGCGGCACTTGACGTTATGGAACAAAGGAGCTCTTCAAATTCAAACAGAAATATGAAGTATGCTCCCACAGAAGGTAAATGTATACGTTCACCTAGTCTGGCATGAACACCAGCAACAAGGTCTATGCTCAATCACAATATGACCTTTGAGTAAACCAGCTTCATAACTATAAAAAAAAACTGTTGCCTTGGATCCAAAATACACACTTCAGTACTGTGTTGGTGACTGGCTGTGATTGACAGGTGGATTAGCCAATCGGGGACACGCTTGGTCCATCCGTATGGGAAAAAATGATAGAAAAAATATCACAAGGGGCTGAAAAACATTGCAAATTTCTGTAGAATCTCTGACCAATGAGCTCCTTCACTTTAAGTGTCACTGAAAAAATAAAATCCGACTGCAAGATCGCGTTTGACCAGACATGAGACACATCAGAGGACGTGTGGGCCAGACTGAAATCAAACTGTAAAAAAAAAATACAGAGATATTCTGGATTTCACAAGGAATAAAAACAGTATGACAGATTGTTTACTATATAGGCAGTGTAGATGATTATCCATTGCCAACTTTGGATTGTTGGTAATTTAATTTGTTGGTTTCAAATGTACTTATTTTTAGGGGTCAGTCTGGGGTTAAGAGAGTCCTTTTTATTGATTTGATGTAATGTAAATCATTTTTGGCTATTGCAGAAGAAAAGTACTTCAGAAATAAGGACAGAACGGTAATGAAATATCAATAGTGATCTTAAAAATGTAAAAGCCTTACATCACTGATCTCACTGATGACAAACCCTCACAGTTTGTGCCTGTGGATCCACAACCCACAAAAAAAGCAGTGTTTTTGTTTTTTAGCTTTATATTTGAAACGATTCCCAAAACAAAAGGGCCTGGACTGGAGAGTTGTTGTTGTTGGACACTGCTGTAGGGGACATTTTATTAGATTATCAAGATCAGGGAAAATAAGATTGAATGGGGAAGAAGGGCCAAGCTTAAAGGCAAAATGATGGCTGGTTGTTTGTCTTTTTTTTTTTTTGGGCAACCAGATAACAGAGTAAATAAATTAGAGATTGACCGATATGTTGTTTTTTTTTTTTAATGGCCAATGCCGATACCTAATGGCTGATTAGTTCTGCCCATATTTTTCGGTCAATATGTGGGGCAGATTTTTATTGTTTTCCCCAAATTCTGTAATTTAAATTTACTTCAAACTCACCCACAGCCCTTTTTACCACAAAAACTATAAAACAGCAGTGTAATCGTGTTTTGTGCAGTCTTCAAACTTCGTATTCATGGGTATTTTAAGGCAGCAGGATTTAAGACAGACAGCCGATATGTGACAAAGCACAAATCGCTAAAAATATAATCAGTATTCACCACTGTCCACCACCAGAATACCTCATGGGGTCACTCATGGGTACACATAGTTAGTAACCATTAACAATAAGCACCCTAATCTGAGGTCACGGGCCACAGTGCAGCTCTACCTGGCCAAACAACGCCAACGTGATGTCACTCTTACATCTCAATCCGCAGTGTGATAAAACAGACTTCAAAACAGAGCTCCTTTTGTTTTTCTCCAAGTTTTACACCATAATATGCACAACAAAAGAACAACATCAGACCTTTCCTTGCAGACAGACGCTCATTCACATATCACTTTATTGTGCCTGGACGTGGTCAACAAAATAGCGCTGCCGAACACATATTCAGAGGTGCTTTGTCATGGAGCAAAATGGAGAATCAATTTCTAGTCAGCAAAGAGGAACGGCTCTGAATATTGAATGACATTGGTCACAAGCTCCAACATGAAAACCACAGTGACAGTATTGGTTCTGAAGCTGCTGAGGCAAAGCACTGAATGGGCCACACGAATCGAGCTGTCCTTCTCTCCACGCCTGTCAGAACGCATTTAATTCAAATATTATTCAAAAGCAACCAAAGATGAACTGTCAAATGGCTGCCAAAACACTGTCAGCTCAGCTTGCTTTAAAATATTTCCCACAATGTTTTGTACTATCGGTCTAAAGCAACATTTGAATAACTTTTTGTAATAAAAAAGTATATAAAAGGGACATAAAAGGTACAAGGTGCATATGTAAAGTGTTATTTAGCATTAACAGAATGAGTATATACATGTATGCAAAGTGGAACAAGTGAGTTTTTAGTGTAGTGATGTAAAGTTTGTGAGTTGTAATTTTTCTCCTAGTTACATGAAAACGCTCAGTCACATCACATAGACCGATGTAAATGTCACTGTACAAATATCCCATGCATCACAAGCAGAGAATGTCAGGAAGTGTCACCGATTCTTTTCACTCACAACCAATTTAAATCATTACAGAATACCTGACACAGCTGGAGATTAAATGCCTCCTCATAGGCTGACCTCTGTGCTCGTCTGTGTCAAGATATTCTGCAATTTAAATTCAAGAGCATCGGTTTCCTGAGTGAGTATACAGGCTCCTATAATTGAAGCGAAAATACATCCAGCTTCTTTCAACTTTTGATAATGTGAAACACTTACGCCTGTCACCAGACAGGTCCCAGGTAATTGAACTGCTTCATTCTCAATTCAGCAAACTATCCGTGGCCAGTGTGTTGCTGCTTTAGCCTATAATTGTACAGAACAAAGACATTCAGACTGACACTCAGTGTAGGAGAGGGAATTGGTGTGTAATATGATTTCCCATGTCCTGTCATTGTCAATTTAAAAAGTTGAGAAGTAGGAACAAAACGTGTCTCAGTTGGAGATACTGTGTTGGCAATTTTAACAAATTACTCACCATTATAGACATCACAGATGACTTCTGTTTTCCAGAAGTAAAAGAAAAGATAAAACTTTAAATATTGAAGCACACTGGATGTACAAACCAATAGCATGGAGGTTTGGGAGATGTTTTTACTGCACTGAACTAGCTTCCTTCTGCTCTCAAGGCAGTTGTTGAGACCAAACAAAGCACCAATTTTAAGAAGAATACTTGACTCTAGAGAGCTTTTCTCTTTCCAGTACAAGCTGTATTAAGATAAGAAATAATAAATAAGAAAAAGTACTACATCAAGGAAAACGTAATAGTCAGATACCTGAGTTACAGTCATCTCCAGCGTAGCCGTCCTGGCACACACAGAAGCCCTCTTTGCACACCCCCTTCTTGCTGCAGTTGTTGGCACAGTAGACCAGAGAGCAGTCTTCCCCCACATATCCAGGGCGACAGTGGCAGGTGCCGTTGACGCACTGGCCCTGGTCAGAGCAGTCGTTGAGGCAGCGTCCCACCATGCAGTCCTCCCCCGTGTAGGACTCCTCACACACACACTCTCCATCGATACAGAGGCCACGCCCCGAGCAGTCTGAAGGGCACCGCGGCTCCGAACAATTGTCCCCTCCGAAGTCACGGTCACATACACACTCGCCCTCCACACAGATGCCCTGTCCTGAGCAGTCGTCCGGGCAACGCGGCTCTGAGCAGTTCTTGCCCGTCCAACCTTCTTCACAGATACAGCCACAGATCTCAAAGCTGAAGGTGCCATGACCGCTGCAGCTGGAGCCGACATCCAAACGGCCTGTGAAAAAACATTAGGAAAAATCACATCATGAAGGCAATTCACAAGAAATATTGAGGAACTAACAAGAAAACAACCTTCTCACACACAAATATAATATGTAAAATGATCAAAACTGGGGCTGATGTGTTGATGTGCTTGTTGAGAGGTAAAGACCAAATGTATCAGGAAAAGAATATGCAAATGTATCACCACAGAATGTTGTAAAATGTTTTTTTTCCTGCTTGCTCATAAGCACAAAATTGTCTGAAAATTGTAAACAACATTAACAAACTGTTGGATATAACATAACATTCTAATAGTAATTTAAATGTCCAGTCCACTTGATATTTATTACTGAGAAATCATAACAGTAGTCAGAACATCAGAGACTGTAATCTTGGCTCATTTTAGTGCATTTCTATTCCACTCCAAGCGTCCTGAGCTAGGCTCTCAGCCTCATTCTGATTCAGATCAGCACTACAGCAGATAATCATATTCCCGCTGAAGAGACAGGGCATTTTTAGAAAATATTTGAATGGTTTGATGGTGTCAATGGAGCAGATCCTTTAACCATAATCTATCCTATAACTTCATCCCAGTCTAGTTTCCCACGTAATCATGGACACATCAGATGAATACTAATACAAAATGATTTAAAGAGCTTTTAGACAACAGCATTCTTCTTTATTGCCCTTCATGCAAATTTACAGAAATTATTTAAACTGCAGTTCACCCTGTGCAAGTATTTTTAAGCACTAAATGTTCTCTCTGTTTGGACCATCAGTATAATGAGATAGTAAAACAGGAGCAAAGCATTACTTTATTACATACAGCGCATTATGTCGTTTAAACAGAACTCACCCATGGCAGAGCCGTCCCCACAGCACCCAGCGCCACACTGCGCTCTGAGCATGGACACCTCCCTCTCCAACATCTCCACTCGAGTGACCAGCTGCTGGAGGGTGATGGACGAGGGACAGCCACATGCGGCTTTGGGGATGTTGATGCGATGAGTAAATGTGACCTAATTAGAGCAAATAGTGATCAAATACACACCACAGAATATTGGACTCAGCAGAAAAGTATCAACGAAGATACAATTTTATTAGGCTGAGTAAAGCTTAAATCGATATAAGATTCACAGATAAAAGAACCAACAACTGACCTGGCTCTCAGTGTCCAGCGTCTGCTCTGTGTATTCTGTGGGTTCCATTGAGTCAAGTGGCCCCTGCACAGCGAGTCTGGACCCCAGCTCTGCCCGAGCCCCTTCAAAAGAACATTATCCTCAGTATTATTAACTGAATGAATTACCTGAATTAGCTAAATGTTATGTTCATATTGTCATTAGAATACATTTCAATAATAACCTTACTGTATTTAAGAACATCTTTTCTTTTAAGAAGCATTACAGACAGGATTACAGATAAGAACTTCTGATATAAGAAGAATAAGTTTATCAGTGGAACATGTTGCATGCACTCACCATCACCGGGGGCAGCTGCAGAGGCGTCCAGATCCACAGAGCAGAGAGACTCCATAGGGACGTTTATGTTGTAGACATGGTTGAAGACCACAGGCTGGTCTTTCATCGTCTGGTTGACTGTGGAGGAGGAGGGGGGCTCGTCTGTACCGGGGCTCTGTCTTCTTACTCTGGTGGTGCGGACCAGTGGACTGTCTTGTGATGGAGCAGCATAACTACCATTCTAACCAAAGAGTCGTATGAGTTTATGTAAAACGATATTTTCCGACAGACTGAAATGCAAATGTAAAATGCATAATAGCAATATAGACAACAACCTCGCCACTTTGTTCTATTTAAAACAGCCCAGACAAAAGTAATTAACTTACTTCCTAAAATAGTGGAACAGAAAATTAATTTTACACAGCCCTGTGAGCTGTCCCCTGTGTCTCATAACTAGATCTTTTTAATTGATGAGTTGTACCTGTAAAAGGAGGAGCAGTGCCAGGGCCAGGATCCAGCCTGTTGTGAGCAGCCTGGCCTTGTGAAGGTGCTCTGCCAAAAGCATTCTGGGAAACAGCCTCAGCACTCCTGGCAGCCACGCCTGTAACGATAAGAGAAATGTATGATGAATTTTAATCCACTTTAATTTAAGATCAGTTCTGGGGATAAATACTTTTCATGCAATAAAAAGAACGGAGATCTCATCACAATGTTTACGACCAGATACATGATCTATATCAGGAAACAAACAAACAAACACAAAGTCATTCAAGGAGATGGCTCCCTCCCGACTTCAGTCAACGCTCTGTAAATCATTATAAGGGCAACCAAACCCAGTGCAGATGTTTCACCAGGATAATTATGAGGCAGCCAGACAATTAGAGGAATATTTTCACAAATCCTTGGCAACATTTTCACAACACTGTTTTAGCACATTCACGCCAATGTTTTTGTCGGGGAGAAGCCACTGAAGAGGTGCTTTCAAAATCCCATTGATGTGGCAGAGCGGTTGGTGTTCAACAGCCTCTCCTATCACAACAATGCATCTTGTGTGGATGAGGCAGCGATTGCTCTCAGCCGCCTCTTTTTGTGGGTGTCGAATGGGCGTATTACCCCACACTTGTATTTTCTGAGAGTTTAGGGGAAATGTTGGATATATTTGCACATAGATGAGATCGAAAATACTAAATGTGTAGGTTTTTGTGTAGGTTCTTGACCTGCAACAGTTGAAGAGAAAATATGACAGATTTGGACCAACTCAAACATATTGTACCATGAGAAAGGAGGGATTTTCAGCAGGTTAACAAATCTCAAGAGTAGAATACAATTAACTACCGTAATGGTTTATAAGTGTGTGCTTGGAAGTTAAGTCATTTTAAAAGAGCACATATTTCTGATCTATGTTATATTGTCTCCTCATCAAAAACATACCTTCAGCTGTGTTTTTTTTTTTATTCACACATGTTTAGGGCTGAGTTCTTCTCTCAAACAGAAAACACTCTGTTCCACCTTGTGATGTCACATGGTAAAACAGGAAGCGCTCCACTAAATACACCTTCACTAGAATTATTTGGATAATTTCAGCCCTGGAATTGCCAATCTCTACTGAACTAAAGATAAAAGACGGACATTAACTTAAAAACTACCATTAAATGACATCACAAGGTGGAGCAGAGCATTTTTAGCTTTGGAGATGTAGCCAGATAATAATTGTCAGGATTTGGGTTTTTCGTGTGTTCTGTGCTGTTTTCCCCCCGTCACTTCTGTGTTTGTGCCTCGAGCTGGGTGGAGATTCTGGCTCCTCCCACACACACCTGCAGCACATTATCAATCAAGCTGCACCTGTGAGGATAAAAGGACTGAGGACCCGACACTCAGGGCCAAATCGTCTTGTCATCTCCTGGTTTTTCTTCATGTCATGTTGCAGATTATTCGTCCGTGTATCCACCGTGATCCCGCTCCTTGGAGTCACTCTGCACCTCCGTCTCCGACCCAGCTCTCCATGTCTGGTACGAACACCCCAGCCTCTGACCTTGAGACCCACGACCTGCTCCCTGACTAATGCAAACGACACCACTCCCAACTGTGCTCTGTCAACCTTCTTTCACATTCATGTATCTGCAAATAAACTGTGTAGAACTGTTCCACGAATCTGCATCTTTGGTCCCTCCGTCAGTCTTTACGACAATAATAAAGGGTCACTTAAACATGTGTAAATGAAACAAAACATAACTCCAGGTATGTTTTTGAGGAGGTAACAACATTATAACATGCTTAAAGCTCACAAGAGTCAGTTTTGTGTAATACAGGACCTCTAAGAAATGTTTAAAAATACAAAAACAAACCAATTGGGAGACTTTGGTGAATCATAACCAATCTTTTTTTCCAAATATAATAACAGAAATAAAATGGCGAGTATTTTTCACGTGCGCTTTTGTTTTTAAGCCAATTTTCAGATACATTATAGCAACATTACAAGTTGAGGCAATGAGTGAGCGGTGACTTTTTAGACTGAGCCATTAGCATAATAGTGTCATAGATCACAATAACTATATTCATAAATCAGCGGTCTAGACTGAAATTACATTCAGTAAAAATGCATTTGAGGGAAAGTATAAGACCTTTAAAGGCGTCTGAATGAGTCTGTCTCCAGCAGCAGAATGAACAAGAACAGAGGCTGGTACAGAGACAATCAGTCATACCAAACATATTGGCACCCCCGATCTATCACGGAAGACCCATAGGGGGGAGATAGTCAGTATGTTACAATCTACTGACTTGAGAGCGAGCCGGTAATGCTTTTAAAAATGACTTCAGCTTCTATGCAATCCTGAAGAAAGAGAAAACTCTCTGGTTTTAAAAGAACCTTCCCTAAAGCGTAGCGTCGGCGTCTAACATGACATGAACCGTTTAACCGCATCTTCACAACAAAATGAAAAGCACACCATCTCTGACAGAGCGAGATGGACAAATCCAAGCGTAACCGTGTGTTCAGACCCATTAGCCTAAGCACCGCGCTCGTGGCAGCGTGCAGTAGGCGGATCCTTAGCGGACATGATCATGATGAATGGGGCTGTGCTGATCTTTCACTGGCCTACTGTAACAAGCACGGCTGATTTATATTCAAGCTCAACGAGTGTGCTGCAAGAGGGTGATGGAGAGTGCAAGTTAAAGAGCCATCATACCGGTGTTTTAATTGCACGGCTATGGGTAATATGCAGAGCCTTGTAATATTCAAACTGTTGACTCACCATTACAGCAATATTAAAATACAGTGACGTTTTTTTGGTTGTGTACCTGAAAGCTTCGTCAAATCAATGCAACTGTTACTTTCTGCATTAAGTACTTGTCCAATAATACATTCACTCATCACTCTATATACAAAAAAATCAAAAATAAACATGAAAAAAGTGGAAATTCTACCACTGATGCCTAAAAGGAACTTGAAGAAAATTTGTAAAAGTACATTTAATGCACAAATCTCGCAGTTCGTACGTGTTAATCTCATTACGGGGCTGTGCAAGTCACTCCATGGAAGTGTGTGTTGGAAGTGTGAAAAAATATGGCTTATTAAAAGTGAGTTTCTCTGTTATGCTGCTTTAAGTTTCTATCCCAACTTCTGGATCGCTATGGTAAAAGGAAAAGGGGTACTGGCTTTCCAAATAAGCTCCCAAAAGTAAATTTAAATAAAAAGGTGGAGGTGTGAGTGAAGATTTGTGGCATATTTAGAGACTATCGTTTGTTGTTTTTTTTGTTTTTGTTTATTTTTTAATTTCATAATATCATTTTCTTGCTGTTACTTTGACTATAGTATAATCCTTTTTGAATAATGCATATGTGTCTCAATTCAGTTCAAGTTTACGTATCTCGCACATTTAAAAACAACTTCAGATGATCAAAGTCAAAGTTCACATAAAAAGTCAAGAAAAACAAATACAGATACAACAATATATAGGAAAAGAAAACAACAATACAACACCAAGATCTCCTGTGTAGCTAGTGTTAAATGCCAGGGAGAAGAGGTGGGTCTAGTCTTAAACTGCATTAAGGATCTGACAGGCAGAGGGCGCTGTTTCATAGTCTAGTCCAGGGGTGTTCATTATGTCGATCGTGATCTACCAGTCGATCGCGAAGGCATTTTGGGTAGATCACGTCCCGTCATCCATCCAGTCACATGACTAATATACAGGACAACCAGTCAGATTACACCTGACCCTAGGCCACATCATGGGCGCTGCACACGCATAAACAAGCGCGAGTTAGTTTAACCCTATAGCGTCGGATCCTATCGTCGCCGATAGAGCGGGTTGCGGACTTTCCAGCAGCGTAACTCCGTGCCCAGTTGTGCTCTCATGTAAATTCAAACGGCGTCTCAAAGCGGAGACACAGGGCTATCTAAATATGTTACCATCATTACGGTAATCTGCCTCTGTTGTCCCTCGAAGGTGACGAATGACACACACACACACTCATTTATTCGATGCGTAAAAGAAAAAATAAGGATGGATGTGTAAAATAGAAGTAGTTGTGTGAAAAAATGCAGTAAATTCTGATACTTCGTTTAACATGATTTTTATGGCTATAAAAAAAGACAAAACCGTAATCAACATGATTATCTCTGTTATCGCTTTCAAACGAAAAATGCAATTTTACTCCTGTCTGTCAGAAGCTACTGCCCGAACTGTGCATCCCTCACTGATTCCATTCAGTGCAAGTCAGAGCAGTAATCATCATTCAAGTAATTATGAACATGTAAGAAGTTCAGTTGTGTTGTGCAGTATTATCTCATGACGTTGTGCAAGGTACATCAAAATGCACTGAACATGTAAGAATTCATAATACATTTACAAATAAATATATGTTTAACATTTTTGTATTAGGTGGTAGATCTTTCAGACACGATCATTTTAAAAGTAGCTCACATACTGAAAAAGTCTGAGCACCCCTGGTCTAGGCGCTGCCACAGAAAACACTGTCTTAAACAAAGTATGTAATTAAAGTAATCACTTATTCCAGTATCGATATGCATAGTAAGTAAAATACTATAATAAAAAGTATCGGAAAAAGTGTCACGATTTTTTGAAGTATGAAAAATGGAGATAAAGGCATTACTTTAGAATAGAAGTGTCTCGCTCTAAGGCAGATACACCCTTCCAAACGGCAGCTAAATATGGAAGCGTGCATTAATGTGATCCCATATATAGTTTTGCCCTGGCTCTGTTTAAAGTTAAAAGAGGTTTCAAAGTCAGAAGATTTAGCTTTAGTCACGAGGTCCTGGCGCGGGCAGATTCCCATAGGTTTGGAGCGTGATGCATGAGGAGGGCAAAATTTTCATGGAGGCTCAATTATAGCTAGACTTAAGTCATTTATACTTAAAGGTCCCGTATCGTGCTATTTTCTGATCTACGTTAATGTTGTTTCCTCATCACAAACAGACCTGGAGTTTTGTTTCATTCACACACATTTAAACACACAAACCCTGAGTTCTTCTCTCAAACTGAAAACACTCCGTTCCACTTTGTGATGTCATCATGTGGTAATACAGGAAGTGCTCCAATGCGTTTTTAAACTCAATACATCATCAATAGAATCATTTGGATTATTTCAGCCCAGGGAATTGCTAATCTCTGCTGAACAAAAGGTAAAAGGTAGGTGTTAACTTGAAAACAACCAGCTGATGACATCACAAGGTGGAACAGAGCGTTTTGAGCTTTGGAAATATAGACAGACAATAAAGGGTTACTTAAACATGTGTGAATGAAACAAAACACGACTCCAGGAATGTTTTCGATGAGGTAACAACATTATAACGTGTCTTAAAGCTCACAAGAGTCAATTTTGTGTAACATAGAACCTTTAAGCGAACCAGGCACAAAAATAACTAAGTTTACTCCCCATTTCCAGATCAGAAGGTAAAGTCAGTTACATATGAGAATCACCTACTGTACATGATACGCTTTGACATGCCAATTCAATCTATATGCACATGAGCTAAAGTACAAGTACAGGACCCACCGCTTGTATGTCATTGATGTGGCCTTTCCAATCTGCACCGCCCCACCTGCCTTGATGGTAATTACATGTGTCAGCACGAAGCTTCTCAATCTGGGGAAGTTGAGTGGAAAAAGGTGACGCACGAAGTCATTGATTACTAAAGAACATACCATGTAGACCTAACGTGGTAATGTCCAATACAATGTCCCGTTAAAAAAAAAAAAATCACTTGAATTAGTCAAGAAGGTCGGGAATGAAATGAAAGAGGTTCGTTTTCCCTGGATATTTTATTTATTATTTGTAAAATCTAAGAAAAAAAAGATAACAGAAAATGATCCCATTTCTTAACAAAGCAAACCAGCGCGCAAAATAGCAACAGCATTTGGTAAGTCGCACAGTTTTAATAAAAAAAACAACAAATGATTCAAAATTCTGAAGAAATGCTACTATTCGTCTTGACCTGCAGCAGTAAAAGACTCTAAATATGACAGACTTAAACCAATTCAAAAGATTTTACCATGGGAAATGAGGGATTTTCAGTGCGTTAATACATTTCAAGAACCACACGATTAATTAATTGTCTATAATTGTGTGCTATGAGTGACAATGCATTTTGAAAACATGTTAAAATACAAAAATAAACCAATGTGGAGACTTTGGTGTTGATCATAACTAAGCCTTTTTCCAAATATAATAATAGAAATAAAACAGCAAGTGTTTTTCCTATGTGCACTTTAGTTTTGTTTTGTTTTTTTTAGCCAATTTTCAGATACATTACAACAACATTTCACGCTGAAGCAATGAGTATAATGAGGTAACTTTTTAGACTGAGCCATTTGCATAATAGTGTCATATGTCACAATAACTATATCCATAAATCAGAGGTCTAGACTGAAATACGATTCAGTAAAAATGCATTTGAGGGAAAGTACGAGACCTTTAAAAGGCGTCTGAATGAGTCTGTCTCCAGCATCAGAGTGAACAAGAACAGAGGCTGGTACAGAGACAGTTTTTTTTTTGTGTGGATTAAACAGATACAGTCAGATAAGAGTTACCTTAATGGTGAGAGCATGCAGAAAAAAGGAAAACATACTATAATTGTAAAACCTGTTCATGTATTTATTTATTTTTATCAGAGCAAAAGTCCAAATATCCATCTTATGCAAACGAGGTCACTGTAATTGAGCACACCTGAGCAGAACCATAAATTGTTACTAAAAAAAAGCATCAGTTTTATCTCATCTTTTAAAGTTTTTCATCTCAGATTACACTGCTCCCCGTCTGTCGCACTGAATATATTTTCTTTTATCTTCTATGTGGTTCACGGCCATGTAAGTCGATATGAGAATTGAATTTTTAAACGCACACTGCAATTACTCCCAGACGTTAATCCAATCTTTGTCAGGGGGGGCTGCTTCAAAAAGAGTCCTTTATCACGAGCGCATGGTGGAGGTGGGAGGTAGATATGGAAAAAGCCAGCAATAAATGACAAAACAGATAACAAAATGAAAGTAAAGCTCCCCCTCAAAAGCTGCAACCTTTTTCCACGCTGTCTTGTTTTAGTATTCCGGTGTTATAGCTGCAGTAGTGAGGTTGTCATTAGCAGTCAGGTGGTTGAATGCTAATTTCTCCTCAGGGATTACTGGAATTTGTAGCTATAGACACTAGGTCAAAGCTCAGGCTGCAATGTAATGCATGCTGCTTCCCCTTCATCACACTGCACTGCTCTTTGTAAACAAACTCAAAAGCCTATTAACCTGTTTGGTTGATTATATGTTGGCCTTTTTGACCTTGATATGTATGCAGTCAGCACTTGATTAGGTGGACTTCCACATACATAAGGTGAGTTTCCAGTGGAGTAGTTCAATAACCTTTGACATTTTCATTTTTTTCCTCCATAGAGTAGATTGTAAAAATAGCACTATGTGACAAAATGTAATTATAACACGTTTTATAGAACCCGTAAGCAAACCTGGGAGAGAGTCTGACACGCAAGTTGCTATGTTGCGTTTTGGGATGTTTCACTTTGCATTCTGAAAGTGTTGTTCTAAAGCTGTGCACACATGCCAAAACATGTCATGTATGGGAAAACTAACAATGTGCCACGGGCATTTTGAGACCTAGGAATAAGATAAGAATAAGAGGCAACGGCTTCAAGTTTTCCAGTAAAACATTTTGTACACTTTCACTTGGGCTGTAATGAATTAATGGGAATCTATCTAGGGCTCCCATTCCTTCCAGTCAAATTATTATCCTGTCAATCACACTCCTTCTATTTTACTTCCAGATTTAGGAGAAGCGTGTAGTCTTCAGGCAGCATTTGTATCCTTAATGCACTAAACACATTACTTCTACATCAAGACCACATTCAGTAGTTTGAATGGTGAGCTTTTTGTCATAGTCACTCTGAAAAGGTTTATGTGATTGTATAGTTTTGTTTTGGCTGTAAGTGTCAAAAGCACAACATGAAAACATTGAGCTTCATAGCTGCATTCAAGTTGCCATCAGAGGTGTGAGAGTTGCAAGCCTTTCGGGATTTTGATGTGCGCCAACAAAAGGATGACAGCCGGTTATTACCACAACATTTTAACAGCTACTGTAAGTGCTACGGCCTCTCCTTTTAGCATCCTGTCAGTGTGGATGAGTGAAAGGGATGCAGACGGGAGAGCTCTGTGCTATAGAGCTGAGTGAATGGTAAAAGAATACAAAGAGCGCATTAATGGATACATTAGCTTAAAAACAATAATCATCCGTATAGGCAGTCCATTTCTTGAAGCAAATTATGCAAGGTAATGTGTGCTGTGAGGCTAGAGCGCTAACCACCTGGGCACTGTGCCTGCATAATCGGGTCAAAGTCCATTTTATTCTCTCCCTCTTCATTCACAGTAGATTATTTTTGTGCTCTACATGTATCTTTTAAAATGAGTTTCAGTTCATATAAATCTATAAACGCAGAAAAGGCATAATAACAGTTATAAGGATCCTTTTCACAGCGGCATCACAACACAAGCAGCTGTTAAATACTTCTCTTCCCACACAGTGTGATTACACTTTGAGGTAGGTGGGTTTTGCAGCATTTTTGAGCGGTTATGGGCTCATAGAACATTCTAATCTCAGTTGGATCAAAAGCAGCATACTTCATTACCCTACCCCAGCACTAGTGTCATTCCACATCTTTCCATGGATACAGGGTTCTACGACTCAGTCCGTCCGGTAAAGTGTCTAACACTCTGCCCCATGGACATATGTCTCAATCTGTGCAAGTGGGCTCTGCTCTGGGTGGTCCTGGGGGGCCGGAGAGAGCAGATGAGTAGATGAGTCATCTGGGAGCAGTTCACTTCCAATGGAGAAGGACAGAGAGGTGCTTTATAAAGTAATGGGTGGGTGCAGACCAGCTGTGATTCTAATCTCCAGTGCTGCAGCGGTTGCTAAACTCACGGCAGGACTGAGGTGCAGTGATCATGAGCAGTCAGTGTGAAGAAGGGACATGAGTACAGCCTCCAGCTGCTGCAGACACCACCACCAGCCACAGAGGAGGGATCAACTGTAACCCCTGCAGATGATACATCGCTGCCTCCAGGATGACCACAGATCTGCAGCAGTGTGGTTGTAGTAAACTAAATAACCAGTCTTAAGTATGTTCACATAAGTGGGAGTGGATCATATAATACATTTTTCACATTTATATGGGACATTGCAAATTGTTATTTGATTTAACTTTGGCAGCTTATATAACTCTCCAGATGCACAGCATATAAGGAGATAACAGACACATGATCTGGATCAGTGCCGGTCCCTGTTTGACAAACCTGATGTCTCTCTGCATTTTCTTGAGCACTGAGTTTTATGAGTATGTTTTGATGATGCAAGGACTTTTTGTCCAAACATTCCCTCCTCCTGTTGTTGCAATGCTAAACTGCTGTGTCCTAATAAGCGCTTTAATGGAGGCAGACTGATTAAATGGGCCGTCCCGTGGTTTTTATCACCTCTGCCGTGCAGCACCTTTGCTCCATTTTTTATTATCTCTCCACAACATATTCAGCCACTCTTATTGCTCTACCAGGGTTTCCATTCTCCCACACTTTGTATTCTTACAATGTCTCTTTACAGATGTATTTTATTGAAACATAGGTGAGATATATAGAAGAGTGAGAAAGGTGGCGATACTATAGTGGCACTCTGTTACAATGGCTGCCTTAAGCTCTGGCAGCAGGCCCGTTATCCTCTCTTGCCGGGCCCTTATGGAGGTAAACCTCTAGCCTCCATTTGCACAGGTTAATGTGCAGCCACCCTGACATGAACACAAAACCAATAGCAGTCTCTGTTGTGTGGCTGATCGCTCTCTCTTTTCCAGCCTTATCCTGCACTTTTCCTGCATCTCTTCTTCTCCCTCTGTCTCCGACACTGGAAACATTACAATGGTTTTCTCATTATTCCCATCACTCTGGCCAAATTGCCTTGTATTTCTGGACCATTGGGCTCTGCCCATTGGCTGCTCCCACAACCTCTGAGCTGCACAGTCCTTAGTCCATTTCTGATACAGTGTGATGATCCTCCTGCAAAGCACGAGTGCAATCAAGAACAATCATATCCTTAGTTTGAAAGTAGATTGAAGTAGACTGGCTGCATAGATTGGATTTATACTGTATATTGAAAATGCTGTTTATCAAGCTCGTTGATGAAAAAAAAAAAGCTTTCCAGTTCACACATTTCACAAAAAAGTTTAATTTCTTTAGCCATATTATGTGCCTCTAACATCTCTATGGAGACAACATCACTATGGAGACGAGGCTTGGAAAGAGCAATCGCACCTCCAGTCAGCCGGGTTATGAGTTCAATAAAGGGTTTACAAACTCAACCATTCCAGGTATGTGGTGTGGATGGTGTACACAATGGAACAACACACAACCACATAATGGAAGACCAATTCCAAAAGAACTCCTCTGTGCTAGTGATACAGCTGTGATGTGAAACAGCAGCACAAAGTACATAGCCTGATAGTATACAAACTCTTAGATGAAAGCAGTGAGATAAAAAGTTTATGCAGCTTTAACAAAAAAAGAAAAAAAAACATTAGGACCATTTCTAGATGCCAAATGCATTCAGATAAAATCGATTGGCCTGTCAGATTTATCCTGTTTTTAAAATCTCTCTCAGTCACTACTCTGCCTTTTATGTTGAAGTTAATTGACCAAAAAGTTCAAAATTTCATTGTCACTTCACAGTTCACACAGCCGTGTTTATTCTTCCGGCTTGCCCTCTCTTTCTGCCAAGCCATTCTGGTCCTTTTATCTTCCACTTTCAAAGGCAGCTTTTTCTTGTGGGACACGCCCGACAACTCACTCTCTTGTCGGTTTATATACGGTAAAGAGCTGGGTTTCCCACCTGTGCTATCAGGGGCCCTCTCTCTCCTCTGTGATATGTCCAGGTGGAAACGACACATAAAACGTCGCCTCACTGAAAGTCGTCAGCTGTGTGGGGATGATAATGTGGCTCAGGGATCAGAAGAATCGGCATGTTCTTGTATTGCCGCTGTATGTTTGGTGCTATTATGGTGAGGGAGGAAAAACCCAAAGCGCTTAGCTGGGATCACATTCAATTATTACATCAACAGCTCAATAGCATTGATCCTCTATAAGCAGTTATTTTAAAGCGTGGGTGGGATTATGTTATTGACCAGCGTTATTATGAATAAACTAAGAAGCTGCATGGGAATTGTTCCTGTTTTGTCAAATTACTCCCTATTGTAGTTATCCTTGCAGAAATCCTGGGCAATAGTAGTGCAGTTGGTAGAGTGTTCGTCCACGTTCTGAAGGTTGCAGGTTCGAATCCCGCTCTTGACATAAACGCTATTGGTAGAGCGATCAGATGCGCTGACCCACAGGTTGGCAGCGCGATTCCAGCTCCCACAGATGGACGCTGTCGTTGTGTCCTTGGGAAGACACTTAACCCACCTTGCCCCAGTGTCTACATACACTTTTGTCTGAGTGTGTGTGTGAAAAGGTGGCTGGGTCCTTGATGTAAAGTGTTTTGAGAGCCTTCAAAGGTAAAGCGCTATATAAAAATGCAACCAAAAACATGCTTTTACATTTTAATGGTAGATTTGTTTGTATAAGACACACATTTGCTGCAGTGCAAGGAGAGATTAGTATTTGATACAAGTAAGTGTACTCTGGCTTGCTGAAACTTACATAATTGGACAAATAAATATTTTAAATATAAATATTTTCTTAAGGAAGTGTTAAATTAAAGCTCCATTGCCCTCACTGCATTTCATCTTAGAGTTTTTAAGCCTTTCACATGTCAAATCCTCATTGCTCTTGACACTCTAGACAGAACAGAAAGGATTACCGAGCTTTCTTCATCAGGGCTCGACCAAACTCTTTGAACAACCTGCCTCACGAGATCAAGACGAACCATTTAAAAAGAACTTACTCCAGAGCAAGTGCTTCCTAAACAGCAGTCAGAAAGTATCGAGATCTCATTACTCTGTGCACAAGTCACAGACAGATAACTAAATAGTCCACCTGGCAGCTCAAAGTGGTTTTGTGAAAGTGAGGGTCCTCATGTTAGGGCATCTCACACTGACGGAAATAACACAGGGTCAGATTGGAAAAGTCTTGTGCTCAGAGAAGTAAAGGTCATGTTGAAAGGGTTATCTCTGGCACATGTGTGTAGTGCCACACCAGGATGTGATAGCATCAGCTCCTGGAATAGATCGTTGAGGCGCAGATACAAAGGTCTAGTTCATTAGCAGAGCATGTTGCACAGACAGGCTGCAGACACTTCCTTTGCTCTGCGGTCTTAAGCACGCCCGGGTAGAAGTAGAAGACATTCCCACTATAAAATGAGTGAATTGAAAAGAAATATGCAAATATTTTAAGTGCAAATATTTAACCGCAGAGATTGTTTTAGCATCAGCTAAAATGAGGAGATGACAATGTGTATAAACGATAAATCCCTTTTTTATTTAGTATCTGTTAATCTGTTTATTATTTAGTATCTTAACAGACTGATAAACCTATATATCGTTCTGCCGATCTCCAAAATGGGTTGATATTTAGTTTTGGGCGAACTCCTGTCTAAAAAGTAAACACAAAGCTGTATTTGAACACTTCATTGTGAAAAGATGACTGCTCAAAACATCACTACACAGTCCGTTTTTAGGTTTGTGGTTAAAAAAAAATACTGTGGTGAGTTTTCAGTGGATTTAAATGATAGAATTTGGGAAAATAAAATAATCATCAGCCCAAAAATATCAGCAGAACATATCGACCAATGGAAACAAACCTTAGGGTCAATCTCTAATTAGGCTAATTGAAAGTTCTATGAGGTGTGATGATACTAACCCCGAGCTCTATTGACAGAAAATGTTACGTTTAAACAACTATTAAATTTGATCTATTTAACTTGGACATCTTCACTCACCAAATCTATAAAACCGTACGCTGAAACTTGTTTGAATATTTTAAAATCCTCTGGGGTCTACGTGTCCTTCCAGTACAGTTTCAAGCCACGTGAATTATTTTTTTTTCCTTCTTTATCAGAATGTTTCCTGCCGCTCACATACAGTCTCTCTCCTGCTGACGCCTTCACTCAGCAGTGGCAGCTCTGGTGAGTCTGTGTGACAGCTCCGGCCCCCTCACTCTATCTTTGGCTGTGACGAACATGTACACACAGGGCTTTCATTTGCGCTCTCTCTCCCTCATATAAAAGCGCTGTCAGAATTGCCTGATGCCTTCTCAGATGCGAGAAAGAACCTATGAGGAATTCCAATGCTTGTATATTCTTTGGGATGCAGCGGTGTCTGTCAGTGTGTCTACAGCGTAATCAGGACTGACACAGGCGCACGGACCATAATCCCCATTGATTAGAAAGTGGAGATCAAAGACTTCCACCGGCGTCGCTCTCACCTCCTAGTCCCACTCGGCCTCCTCTCACTCTTCCTCTGTCATCGCTTTGAATATGCTCCGAGGCGTTTTGTAGACAAGGAAAAAATACGTTCGTTTTTTACTGTAGAAAAATAAGATGGAGAGTAGCCGAGTGGTGGGACATCAGCTGCATGAGGTAGTAATACTAAGCTACAGAAACTGACAGCATGAATTTCGTCTGTTATTTGGAGGAATGGATCTTTATTTACTTATGAGTTAAAGAAGTAGAAGCCAGGCCTGTAGGATTTGTGAGTCTTAAAGTCGTGTAAACACTGGTTCATTTTAAAATGTCTGGAGCGATACACCTCACTTTCCTAATGCATTCGTATCATCCTAATTATTCACCCCAATGAGCTTAGAAGTGTTTAAAAACTTTCAGAGGCCAGAGTTTTGCTGTGACGGTAAAGCCAACAAATATTAGCATGTTAACAGCATACATCCTGCTTTACTGTGGAGAAAATACAGCCTTGATCACTCTCTTTCGCTGTACTTTTTGTAGAGACAGATATCAGTCTGGTCATCACTCCGTGTTTCGTAGCGGCCCAGGCTCAAACATGGCTGTGCAGATTAGTTTTGAATGTGAAACAAACAAAAGAGCTCATTGGTCACCTGTTATTTTGAACAAAATCAAACATCTGAATAAATATATCACCTCAGATGAACAGTGTTGTGCTTCACTCTTAGATTCTGCAGAAATCAGCAATGTTTGGCATGTGTTTCCCTAATTGGCTAATCCACCTGTCAGTCACGCCCATCTGAACACGGAGAGATTCACTGGTTACTCCTAAGAGCTGCTTTTAAAATATATTTGTGCTGGGGCAAAACAAATGTGGCTCACCTACAAAAATCAACAAAAATTGACTGGACTAAGACGACACCAACCAAATTAAAAGTCAAAGGGTTTCCTATACTGTATTTTTTGAAGAATCATCGCAGGGTGTTCGTCTCAATCTCAAATAGAGCACCAGAAAAAACATGCTTCTCAGTATTAGTACCTCAAAACTAGAGCCAATAATCAGCAGCTGTAACTCCACTTATTTCTTTGCTATTCCACAAAAGTAAACACAGGTAGCAATCAAAGTTTCCTTCCGCTCTCCTGCTACAATAATGTCAATACTCTGTGTCTACAACCTGAAATTTGCTCCAACTGATTAAACGCAATGTCTGAGTCAGTGCACAGTGTAAACAAGACAACCAAGCATGTTGTGCCGTGTGACTTCCATAAATAATAATATTAATGAGAATAGTGGTCCAACGTGTGCAAGTGAGATGTTAACATGTCTTGTATAATAATTGAATCAGTAGCATCACCCACCTATGACTTAAAAGACGTTGAAGAAGATTGTAGGTGATTCAAAAACATTGTGTGCAAAACTGACTCTTGTGAGTTTTAAGTCACATTATAATGTAACCTCCTCAAAAACACACCTGGAGTTGTGTTTTGTTTCATTCACACATGTCTGAGTAACACTTTATTATTAGTCTGTACATCTCCAAAGCTCAAAATGCTCTGTTCCACCTTGTGATGTCATGAAGTGGTAACAGCTCCTTTTACCTTTAGTTCAGTAAAAGATTGGCAATTCCAGAGCTGAAATCAACCACATGATTGTAGTGAAGCTGTATGGAGTTTTGTTTGTTTTTTATTACAAATATATAAACAGTGAACAATGGCAAGAGACTTAAGCATGTGAAAAATATTAAACAAATGTAAAAAAAAAATACAGTAGTACATTTTAAATTCCAAATTCTGTGCAAAGTGCTTTTGTTTTTCCAGGCTTTTGGGTTTGTACAATAGTTTAAAGAAATTATATAAGAGGACATAAGGGATTTAAATAACGCAGGTTTGGGTTTCTGGTTAGAAAATTTACCACAATGAACATGATATTTTGAGAGGATTAGGTTTAGATTCAATACGTATATATATATATATATATATATATATATATATATATATATATATATATATATATATATATATGTGTGTGTGTGTGTGTGTGTGTGTGTGTGTATGTATGCATGTGTGTATGTATGCATGTGTGTGTGTATGTATGTATGTGTGTATGTATGCATGTGTGTGTATGTATGTATTCCACATCTTTTTCGAAAACAGCAAAAATTTAATGTTTTGCATTAAGTTGTTTAAAAACACAGTGGAGCACTTCCTGTAGTACCACATGACATCACAAGGTGGAGCGTTGAGATCTGTTTGAGAGAAGAACTCTAAATATGCAGGATTTGTGTGTTAAACATGTGTGAATGAAACAAAACACAACTGCAGCTCTGTTTGTGATGAGGAAACAACATTATAACACAGATCAGGGAATAGCGTAATACGGGCCCTTTAAGTCATCCTGTCCCTTAAGTGTGTTCCATTTATACCATTTATAATAACCATATGTCTCTCAGATTACGTTTAAAACTAGACGTTTTCTTCTTGGTGCAACTGGAGCATTGTTTTAACAATCTGTGGAATGGCATGCGTAAACAAGTACAAAATGCTATCTCTCAATCCCAGGGCAATGTTAGAGCTGCTAATTAAATTATGTGGCCACTACTGCTTTAGAGTAAGGCGTTTTCATTACAGGAAATGTATACTACCATTACTACTACTAACGCTGAGAAGCATTAGGGTGCGATAAAGCAAGTGCAGTATTTATTAGAACTCACTAATTAAAAATAGAGTTGTTCTACTTAAAACATTTATTTGCATACCTTTATCTTTATTTCATATTCAGTAATCTAGCCATTATCTTTAACAGCTGAGTTTAATTGTAGTGGGACAACAGAGGGAGCTGAGACAATAGCACAAGACTATGTCCATGAGCTGATTACACAGTCTGTGAGTGTAAACATCTCCAGGTCAGCTGCAGAGGAGATGTAATTGTCCTGCTTTGTAACTCAGCTATGCTCCATTTGTCCAGCCCACAGACAGACAAACTCACAAACGCAGATATGTAGTGTGTACGTGTCCGGAGTGTAAGAGCCGCTATCCATTTGTGCTCTTATTAGGAGCCAGTGGTGGTGATGAATACATACAGGGAAATTAGTCCAAGACGGGGCTAATTGTCTGATTAGATGTGCTTCAGGTTGATAGATGCACAATAAGAGCGTGCACATAAAGCAGTCATTAAGGGACATTAGACCATTAAATTGAACATTACAGTATAGCCAGAGGGAAAGATATGGGACTTCATTAATGCTTCTTTGCACGTAGGAGCGGCCATGTTTGTGTGGATGTGCACACTACCTTTTCTGTCAGGATCTTGTCTTCTTGTCTTGTTGTCTGCCGAGCTCTGCCTCTGCACCTGTCCGGAGAGGAGACACGGCTTAAATTAGCATTACAACAATAGCACATTTGCACAAGTCTACACCATTTGCTGAATGACATTTGGAAAGCAAATTGTGGTGGAGATGTTTCCACTATTATTCTCATAGTGGAAACATCTCCACCACAATTTGCATAGTGTGTGTGTGTTTGAAATAACTTACCATTTTTAACCAGCAACTCAAACTATGTGAATATAACAAAAAATTTTAATAAACCACCCGAAGCTTGAGTCATTTTTTAGATTTTCATTCATGGAATTAATTAGGACGTTAATTTTAACACAGAATTTAAAGAGGCACTATGTAACTTTTGTAGTCACATTCTTGTGTCCATGGAGCTGATATAACTTTGCCCAAAATGTTTTTCAGTATTCATCTCCATGGAGACGAGCAGGCAATGCCACCAGGCCAGCTTACAAGTCAAGTATTTAGGAGCAACACAAACATCTGTAATTGAATTTATGCTAAATAGAAGTGTAATGCCACACTGTGTAGCAATCCAAACGAAGCAATAACATCTCTATGGAGACGAGCAGGAGGTGTCCCCTCCAGTAGAAAAGTTACATAGTGCACCCTTAAATATTGCATAATTTGTTTCTTCTTTGTTTCTTAAAAACATTGTAATTTCAGTCACTGCTGCCTCGTAGAAATGCATAATCAAGGCTGTTTAAAGCCTGATTGTTGCCTATAGCTTCCAAATGTAAATGTATGCTAATGCAGTGACTTCTTATTATAAATTAGCAGTGTTTGTCAGCCTTTTCTTTTCCTCGAGCCACAAAATGCTGCTCTCAGACTCCCTTTAATAAACAGAGGAACAATAGAGCACTGCAGGGACAGCGCAGACACACTCACACAAATGTACACCTGTGTCGGCACAACATAGCACTTTACCCTGCTGAGAATAACGGGCCAAGACCCAGCCATCAACAGGGAGCTAGAATAAAAACTATGCATTTGGTCAAGCACTTCAAAGTCCCCAAAAGCCCACACGGACACAAAGAAACAAACCGAGTGTTTGCTCTCGAGGGTGTCGCGCTCACCTCACGACAGATGAAAAGAAATCGTCTGACAATTTAGGCTTGTAATTTCAAGTCAACAAATCACAAACTCTCCCAAAATGTTGCCACCAAAGGTCGATTTGATGGAAGAAAACAGAGCTATTTTGTCTTTGGGAAAAATACATTGACGGTAAAGATAAAGGAAAATGGTGCCAATTTACAAAGAATAATAATTTTTTTTTCGAAGATTGCAACACTACCAAGGGTGTTTTAAGATATTTTGAGAGATCTTTAATTCGGTCAATCAGCTTTCAATTTTGAGCAATTCAAAATGTCTCTCAGCTGAGCCAAATCCTACCAACCAGCGGTATATTGACAAAAGTTATTTTCATCGTTAGCTGCAAGAAGTCTCTTAAAAAGTAAAAAAAAAAAGATATAATAAAATGACAGAAATGGGTTTTTAAAAGTGCAGTTGTGTGTCAAAGCGCTACCGAATCCAAAATGACAACTTTTCATATCAAAAGAAAATCTGCAGCTTTATAAAGATGTAGTTATGTGGATGACAATAAAGATGAAAAATGCATAGAACAAAAAAATGTCCTCCACTTGAAAAACTGGCAGAAGAAGTGCCTCACCCCCAGAGACTGTCACGTATATTGCAATTTCAGTAGAATAAAGAACACGGCTCCTTCTCCTGTATATCCTGCACAGCACCCATAAAGATAGACACTGAGCTCCTGAATATATATTATACTGGGCCCATGCAGCTTTGTATTGGCCGGGCAGTCATCCCGAAATGCTGTTGTTGCAAAAAATAATAACAAATTGTGACAAGAATGGAAAACATGTAATTCATAATGTGCATTCCAAGCAAAAAGTTTGACAATGAAACTTGAGGGAGGCCGGACTGCAGATGGAGACTGGAAGAGCGAACCACAGTTTTGGCATTCAAATCTCCTGACGTCTTTGAATCTCACATCCACACAGCATGGTGTGGAGGAGTAAGCTAAAGGGATTGTGTGTCCTCATCTCCCATCTGCTCTCGTTGTTCACCCATTCTGCTAAACTGCGGCTTTAACACAATCGCATGAAAAAAAAAAATCACACAGCCAGAACCAGCCAGAGTGACATATGGAGCCACTGTGCCACGATGCCTTCAGTTTAATTAATTGTGTTGTAGTTTTGATGCCACCTTTGTAGAAAAGCATGTTGGGAAAAGACACATTGGGAAAGCCCTCAAAAGTTTAAATAAAAAGTCATACAACTTTTGTAGCTGATGTGATGTTTTTTATTTATGTAGATTAAAACATAAAAGCCTTGAGGACAATCTGCTTTACTGTCATTAAAGGTGCATAAAAGTGCGCTATGGAACTTTTCTGGAGGGTGGTCTGCTTACACCTTATGGCATCTTGCTCACCTGCTTGTTTCCATGGAGATAAAGATGTTTAATGGCATAGCGTTAATGGCATAGCGTTAAGCAAAGTAATAATATCTTCCCGGTAACAAGCAGGTGGCGCACCAACAGAATAACACAGTGAATGTCCTGAGCTTTTGAAAAAGTACTTTGAAAACATTCCAAGTGGTAATTATTATTCAACTGTTCTTAGATGTTAGACCAACAACATAAACTGTATAAGTGAGTGTGACATCACCCAGTGTTCAGCTCCAGTCAAATGAAGCTCATTGAGGCTAGAGCAGTTACAGGGGCGAATTTAGACCCGAGTTCCTTATTTGGAATTCAACGAGTATCATGGCAACCAAAGAGCCAATCCAGAGCCAGGCTGTTGAAGGTAACGCCCCTTCCTTCTTGCACCGCTGGTTTAGCAGGGAGTGGGCGCTTGTCATTAAAACCTGTTGCTAATGCTAGCAGGAGTGAAAGAAGACGCCTGATTTGTCTGTTATTAATGCTCATATTTTGATTTACGGACAAAATAGCAATATAAAACCAACCAGATCATGTAGAGCGGGTTAATACGAACATTTTAAGACCAAAATCACGAGTCTGACAGCTGCAGTGACAGAGAGAGAAGCGACTTTCAATGCCTGAACACATTTCTTGAGATGTAAAAACCACATTGACCCAACTCTGCATCTGTGATATTCCAGCTCTCATGTGCTTTACTTAAACAACAACTGATTGCATCTAATTTACTCAGTTATTCTTGGATCACAGGGCGACTTATAGAGAATGACAGTATGTCTGGCCTAGATCTGTTTATCCTTATATATACATGACATTTCCTCTGGGTGTTGCTGTTAGAAAGAGCAGCCAAATACAGTTATGGAAAGGTTAAAGTAATTAATACTTTTGTGAGGTGTGATGGCAGAAGCTGCACACATCAAGAGACAATAAAATGTCATAAAAACGTAATACACTGCTGATGAAAAAAAAAAAAAAAATCATTTGTTTTTCAAACAAAAGTTAATAACATTTCCATTTCTTATCTTTTAATGAGCACTGAAGTTTTAGCGCACTAGAAAGTAGAAGGTTTGAACTGCCAGCCGATTTCTACCCCACAGCTGCCTGATGCACTACATAAATCATATTGGCTTATTGAATTGAGAAAGTATGAAATATCTGCAATGATAGATAGTTGGTATTTAGTGAGAATGGCACAGAGCCACTTGTGCTCCCGTGCAGTGTATGTGTGTGTGTGTCCGTGTATGTGTGCGTGCGTTCAGGGTTTGTGTGTAAGCCAGAGATTACACTAGCTTTTTCGCACTTACTCTATTGTATGGGTTTGTGAGGACCAACCCTGTCTCTCACACTGGCATTTTTTTATCGCTGGACGATCCTATTTCCGTTGTGTAGATGCAGCAGATGGATTCCCTCCCACCGGCCATTCATCACCTGCCACACCAAAAACCTGCCTTTGCCCCCTTTTCTCCAGTGAAAAATGGCTTTTCCAAGACAGAATAAAAATCATTTACTGTGTCGTCAGGGCAACAGCGCAAGAACCACAGACCACAACTCTGGAACTTTTATTGCGTGTGCCGGGACATGCAGTAAAACAGATTGGAGCTACGTGACAAGTGGTTTGTAGAGTGGGAAAAGTTTAAAAAGCAAGAATCAGAGCATTATTATGACTTAAACGTGTCTGAACTTTAAAAATCGATGCTGAAAGTTAAACAGCACTAAAACAACAACAGCAAAAAAAAAACAGTAGCAGAACCAAATATCTCCCATAGAACAGCAGCAAAATATGTTATTACTAATGCATTAACTTCATCTTCGACTTTGCATTTTAATAAGTGCTTCACTAAGCCTCACAAACATTATAATTTAAACAAGAAAACCTAGAAATTCTCATAACAAATGCATAACTCAGATGATAGTAAGCAAACAAAAACATTTTGTGTCCTTCTGAGGTAATGAGTAAACATTCACATTGGTGCAGATATATTGCAAACGTCAGAATCTAATTTAAAAACCCTCCCCAAGTCTGTAAAATTAATGAAGCCAATGTGGTTAGTGACAGTTAATGCAATGAGCTCATTTATGTGATGAGGCCAATTGAAAATGAGGCATTTCTTACACAGCCGTAAATGTAATTCAGTCACCCGCAGCATAAGGACACCACTTTCAGAGCCAGCCTTTAGTAAATTAAAACTCAAAACTTTGAATATGATTGATGGGTAAATATGCCACCGTCTGTTTGTCTTCTCTGTCACTGAAAAAGCGATATTTACGAACTTGTTTTTCACTCCATCTTCCGTTCTCCATTTATTTCTATCTGCACCTTGTTGGCAGTCCGTCGTATTAAAAAGCAGTCATCTTACTATAAAAACATCAGTACACAAAGTTTCTGCTTACAATGGTTCAAGCTGAAGACAAGTACATTTCATTTGTGTAATATTTTCTTCCAGCCCTTAGGAAAGAAATACAATGAGCCATGTGTCAGGAAGAAGTTTGACTGAGTTTAACTGTAGAGGTGAGTATTCTTAACTTGTACATGTTTTAAAAGTACCGCACGAAAACCAACAAACTCTCTCCTGTTTCCGCCATATGTTGTAATGTATGTAAATTTGATTGTATGAAACCCTTGCCTCGGGGATGTATCTTGCTGGGTTGCATTTAAATCGCTCGCTTAAATTATCATCCTAAATGTGGGAGCGGTGAAGCAAAGACACCACTAAATACATCAGTATAGCGCGCAGAGAGCCGCATGTGGTAAACTCCTGCACCACAGTGGAGCTCGGAGTGAGCCGACGTTCAGCCATTAATTATGACAAGGATCAATCCCAAAGGCACAGAGATGACGGGCAAGGACACAGCAGGAGTGTGTGAGCGAGCTGCAGGAAACCAAAGAATCAGATATGAAAGTAGATCTTTGGTAACTCGATCTGTACCACTGTCTTCTATTAGTGAACAAATAATAGAAGACGTCTATTACAATGACGCCTGATGCAGAGTGAGGCAAACACCCACCAGAGCACAACTGTTTCACGTATTTATTCAACATTTCCACATGACATAAAAAAGCATACATACATAATACACTGCCTGGCCAAAAAAAGAAAAAGGTCACACACTCTAATATTTGGTTGTTCTGCCTTTAGCTTTGATTACGGCGCGCATTCATTGTGGCATTGTTTCGATTTCGCTTCTGCAATGTCACAAGATTTATTTCCATCCAGTGTTGCATTCATTTTTCACCAAGATGTTGCATTGATGATGGTCGAGTCTGACGCTGCACAAAGCTTCTCCAGCACATCCCAAAGATTCTCGATGGGGTTAAGGTCTGGACTCTGTGGTGGACGATCCATGTGTGAAAATGATGTCTCATGCTCCTGAACCACTCTGTCACAATTTGAGCCTGATGAATCCTGGCATTGTCATCTTGGAATATGCCCGTGCCATCAGGGACGAAAAAATCCACTGATGGAATAACCTGGTCATTCAGTATATTCAGGTGTCAGCTGACCTCATTCTTTGAGCACAGACTGTTGCTGAACCTAGATCGGATCAACTGCAGCAACCCCAGATCAGGTGGCGACTTTTGTTTTTTTTAGCCAGGCAGTGTATTTAAGTAGACACAGAAACCTGCTACATAGGCCTAGTCTCTCTCAATGGCTAAAATAATCCATTAAGAAGCTGCATCTTTACTGACCCTGTACACCGGAGTCGACATCAGTCTGAGCATCACCACAAAAACTTTATGATGGGTTTAATTGTGATCTTTTAGAACAATCATAAGCTTCTATAATTGTTATCGATTATAGCTGAGGCACACTCGAGCGTCTCCACAGCGCACAGTCTCACGAGCCTGTGTCTGTTTGTCCAGTGGGGCTGTGACTCTGAGGGTCAGTGTGTGCAGAGCTTTGAGGGGAGCGTGAGAGGGAAGTGAGACCGGCACTCAATCAATTGTTATTGAGCCGCACTCTGGAGGAAACATGATAACAAGTGCAGCACATGCTGTCAGTATCCCGCTGATCACTGAGGTACTATACCAACCACTTCAACGCTAAACCAATGCTAGCCTGATACACAGGAGCTCAAAACACACACCGAGACGTACAATACAATACATTAGTCCTATTCGGCACGTGTGACAAAGAAATGGCTAATATCAAAGCAGGTTTGCACCAATTAGTGAATGTGTATGAAAGAAAGAGTATTTACATATCGGAAATTGAGTGATTGTGTGTGTGTGAATAAATTGGTATGGTGGTGTATGTGTGTGTCTAAACTGACCTTATTTTTAGAAATGTTGTATTTGAGGGGTGAGATGTGTTGTATTAGATGTATGTGCCATATGTTTACAGATTTTTCATCCACCTACAACAAACTGTTACTCTTACACCAGTCTGTCCAGGGACGACAGGTGGAAATTAGTATTTTTGCTGTAACCTGGCACCAGACAACTTTTCTGTTTTTTTAAGGTCAGTGTATTGTTGTGCGCTGTCCCTGTCAAAATAAAAGCCTACCATACCATACTATACCATGGTTATTTGCAGTATTTTTTAGAGAGGTGATATGATACAAGAAGTGGCCTTTTAAATCTCAATAGAAATGTTATTTTGTTTTTAAACTAATGACAAGTACAGAAAAAAATACATATTTATGAGACCAAATAATATCTGTGATTGCCCCTGTTTATTATAGTTCTGTCCATCTCTGATCTGTCACACAACTGTTCAAAAAACTAATTGTCTTTATTCTTTGTTTGTCAGCGATCATCTACAAAGTCATTAATCCAATTTTAATCCACTGCATTGTTTGTTACACTTATTACAGGATTTCAAATGCTGGTATCAGGTTTGAAAAACTGATTCCTAATAGATCCACATAAGCCACTATAAAGATTGGCTCATTATACTGTTTCACAATAATCCCGATGAACGTCCTGCGACCTTGCCATGTTATTTTTACTTCCCGCTGTCTAAGAAGATCACACCTTCAGCAGCAAACAGTAACACATGACTAATGCTCAGAAATGCAAAAGCGCTACTTTCCATCCAACCAAAGTAGAAGTTTTGCGTTTGTAGTTCCTGGGTGCCTCTGTGTTGCAGCAGTGTTGTAACAAAGCTTAAGGATGTTACAAGTCAGGCTCCGCTCAGAGAGAAGAGCTCTGTTTGTGTGAATACAGCAGATGAAGTGCAGCCTGTGACTCTGCAATCTCTCGAGACTGTGCTGTGTGCCAATAAGCCCCGGCGTTTTAGCAGAGAGAGAAGGTGGCTTTGATAAAACTTTTTCTATTACCTCAGTTATTCAAGCAAAACCACCGAATCTACTTTGCATGTTTCATTGAGTCCGACGAAGGGTTTCAGAACTGTAATGCTCATCTGCTTCAATGCACATTAAAATTGAAAACGGTGGAAAAAAATAAATACATTAAGTAAATACAGTAAAGTGAATACAGGAGGTAATTGTTTTCAAAATGGTGGTTTGAAAATGCTCTGATTAGTAATGGCTCAATGTTGTTTATGTAAAAAAAAAAATGTTTAAAAAGTAAAAAGTACTTGGGAGGTGTTCCGGGCATGTCCCACTGGAAGGAGGCCCCGGGGAAGACCCAGGACACGCTGGAGGGACTATGTCTCTCGGCTGGCTTGGGAATACCTTGGGGTCCCACCGGAGTAGCTGGAGGATGCGTCTGGGGTGAGGGAAGTCTGAGAGTCCCTGCTTAGACTGCTGCCCCTGTGACCCGGTTCCGGATAAATGGAAGAAGATGGATGGATGAATAAAAAGTACAAGTATTTTAAAAGATTTTGCCAAGTTGTGAAACAGGGTCATACTGATATACAAGTATTTATGCGGTTTTGAAGGTTTTGAACGCTGAACTACAGTTTTTTTTTTATATATTTGTACTTGATGGGGGTCAATGCTGCTTCTAAGATAAACTGCTTCAATTTGTGTTTTGTATTAAGTCTAATGATCAATACTGTGTCAAGTCTTTTTTCCATGTACTTCTTATCTTTCTTTGTTCAGCCATAGAGAAATGTCATTAGTTGAGGAATGGAGCTCAACAGTGACCACCCACCCCACGGTTCTGTAACTAAATTTCTCATTCATTTTTCCTATAGACTTTAAAAAAAAAAAATCTATTAAAGGTTTGAACGCTTGCTCAGGGATAATCCGCTGTGTGGTAATTAACGACCACAAGACCTATAATTTTATTTAATTTGTCTCTGAAACGTTATAAATCTCTAAGTTATTCAACCATTTTGCTGAACCTTGCATTTTAAATTTGTGTTTTGGGCTTAAAATAACCACATCATGGATGTCAGCACGTAGCGGATTAGCCTCTGCGATGCCTCTGAACTCTTAATATTTGAATTTTTGAAAAGTCTATGGGAAAAATTAATGGAAAATTTGCTTCTGGAACCGGAGTTGAGCTGCATATATTGAGACTTTTTGTGTTATCTTGTAAAAGTGTAGTGAAGAGTGCAGTGCAGAAAATGGACCAACACTGGTGTGAGAGCTCCTCTGGATCCCAGTCTGCTGTACATCTCCACCTCAAAGACACTAACCACTACTTTGAAGATAGTGAAGTTCAAATCTGAGCCAGAGAAACTAAATGGTTTGAGAGGGGAGTTAAAGAAGCTATTTTTGTTAGGAAAGACAATCCTTCCTTAAAGAGGAATGGGGGCCCGACACATAATCTATCACCGATCTTTGACTCTACCCTCAGACCCAAAACAAACAAAGAGAACAATAGGGGGCCATTAAGGGTGAATAGGGTTGTTAAGGCTGAAACTAGAGACAATAGCTGTTTACAGTTTCAGTGTAGTTAGCGCCTGCTTTCAGACAGATATAAAGCAGTGTCCAGCAGCAATCTGCCCAGAACTGAAGAAGCTGCTTGAGTGAGCAGCGAAACGTCTTCACTCCAACAACGATTTGCCCAGTTCACAGATTTAAATTTCATCTATCTAGTAAATGCTGCATTTTTAGGTATCTGTACTATACACAAGTACATTTAACAGTAGATACTTTTTACATTTACTTCACTACATTTGAGGGCAGGTATCTGTACTTTCTACTCCACTACATTTTTGAACTTGTGGTAACATCGTGCTGAAAGTTTTCAAGTTCAAGCTTCAGCTTTGAGCGAACAAAAATAAATACACAAAATTCATAAGAAAAAAAATAAGAAATTCATTTGTATTGTTTCGGTTGTTTGTATCTTTTTTTAATCAATATCACTACATTTAACACTAGATGAATGAACAACGCTTGTGTGAAATAAGTACTTTTACTTAAGCAGATTCTTTCATGTGATACTTTTACTTGAGTAACTCTTCACCTCTGTATCTGTACTTTTACTTAAGTAGCAAAACTGAGTACTTCACCCACCACTGTTATAATAATAAGTAATACACGGCGCTCAGATCACGAGGACTTGGGATTGATTTTGTTATGACACTAAAGTGCGCTCTGGTGCTTTTAGCTAAATGAGCGCGCGCACACACACACACACACACACACACACACACACGCCTGCACCGTGACAGATCGCTCAGTGCACACAACCTGATGCACGATTATACAGCGCATATCGATTTGAGTGTTCTATAATGTAAAATAAAATGATAATATAAATGCATTATAATTACAAGATGGATGCATCCGGGAGACGCTGACGGCAGTGAGAGAACACATGTACAGTGCAAACCATAACTGACAACTACACAACAGTGAAATGACTTTGTTTTTATATATAGAGGCTCCGAGCTTCACCCAATCTCATCCATCATCTGAACATCCACAAAAAGCTGAATACATTACATTATTTTTAGCCAGGGATTCTACATTTTGAGGTTACACTGTACGCTTCTATTATCTTACAGGGAAAAAGGTGAAGTGGTGTGTGGGGAGGTGAATTTTCCTATCAACAGGGAGCATCATTTACGGGGGGTCACGAGTAATGGAAAGTCATTTACACCAGAGGCTGTTTTCCATGTGGGATGGCGCCACTGCTGCCAGCTCAATAGGACAAATGGCCGCATCAGACCTAAATTACTGTAGTAACCTAGACAAAATAGCTAAGTACTCCCACTAGAGGGGTAAGGGAGCTTCAAATGTTTCCCCCGGTGAGCTTTAAAACATGAAGTCCTATTTAAACAGACATCTCGATCCCCAGACTGAATATTTGTGTCTGTTGAAAGTGTGATTAAGGTAGAAACAGTCATGCATTATTGGTTAAGTGTAAAAGACTGAAACATCTAATGCTGCTCGATGTTGCCGGGGATCCAGAATAAACACTTCGATACTTTACAAAGATGTGAGTCTGGTCACAGGTGAGTCTCCCCTGTTTTCAAATGGGCGTGACTGACAGGTGGATTAGCGAATCAGGGACACGCATGGTCTGTCCGTATGGGAAATAAAAGGGGAAAAAAAGGCTGAAAAACATCGCAGATTTCTGTAGAATCAATGGACGAAGCAGTAAACTTTGTAAATATGAGGTGAGATAAATTTGATTTTATTCGTAAATCATAGGTGACCAGTGAGCGCCTTCATTTTACATGTCACTGAATTTAAAAAAATGAATTTGACTTGAGACGCAATAGAGGACATGGGGACCAGACTGACATCAATCTGTATAAAAAATACAGAGAGCTATTAGTCTGGATTTGCCATGTAAGTTCAATGGGGCGTTTTAAATATTTGTGCTTATCAGTTTCTTTAGCCTCTTCAGAACCTCCACAGTCAGTGTTTAGGTCACTCTTGGCTTTAGTAATAACAATCTTAGCCTTTCCTCATAACTGAGAGGAAAGTCAGCTGCAGTGCATGTTATCACGATATTTAAAATGTAATTAATCATCCACATACTTATTACACCATATCACCGGTGATATGATACAACCCAGCACTAGTACAGACACTGCCTGGCCAATAAAAAAGTCGCCACCGGAATTTAACTTAGAATGTTAAATAGGTACGAGCCTCCTCCAGTTGGTCTAGGTTCAGCAACAGTCTGTGCTCAAAGAATGAGGTCAGCTGACACCTGAATATACTGAATGACCAGGTTATTCCATCAATGGATTTGTTCTTCCCTGATGGCACGGGCATATTCCAAGATGACAATGCCAGGATTCATCGGGCTCAGATTGTGAAAGAGTGGTTCAGGAGCATGAGACTTCATTTTCACACATGGATTGTCCACCACAGAGTCCAGAGTCCAGACCTTAACCCCATTGAGAATCTTTGGGATGTGCTGAGGAAACTTTGTGCAGCGGTCAGACTTGACCATCATCAATGCAACATCTTGGTGAAAAATGAATGCAACACTGGATGGAAATAAATCTTGTGACATTGCAGAAGCAAAATCGAAGCAATGCCATAGCGACCAAATAATGCCAACCAGATTTAATAGTGTGTGACCTTTTTGTTTTTTTGTTTTTTTGCACCTTTTTTTTGGCCAGGCAGTGTATTTATCCAATTCAGACATCACATTTACATCTTTGCTCTGAAAACATTATTATTCCTGTTATTAACTAGCAGAGGTGGAAAAAGTACTCAATTTCATTACTTAAGTAAAAGTACAGACACTCAAGCAAAACATATACTCAGGTAAAAGTATCACATGAAAAACCTACTTAAGTAAAAGTATTTAAGTACCCCTTTAAAAATGTACTTTAAGAGTAAAAAGTAAAAGTATTTTGCACATATTTTGAGGTAGTATAACGCTAAATTATTCAGATTTGTGTTGAATTTTGTTCAACAGAAACATTTTTTCTAGGTTTTTTTATTTGCATATTTTTGCTCAAACTACAAAACGGGTTAAAAATAAACCCCTCAGACTTTTCAGCAGGTCCCAAACAATAATAAAAGTCAGTCCAGTTCAAAAATGTAGTGAAGTAGAAAGTACAGATACTGCTCTCAAATGTAGTAAAGTAAAAAGTCTCTATTTTAAAATTTACTTAAGAACAAATTATACTACTATATTCTACAACCTTTACTGTTCATTGGATGGATGTGTAAAAAAAACATGGTTTGGTGTCAGATGTTAATTTTACAATACCGATACAAACCAAAATATGTAAGATTTTATAACAGAAAAGCAGGAATGGTATTATAGAAAAGAGTATGAGAATATTTAGCGTAAATGGCTAAGGTTTTACTATTTCCCTATTGTTCGCTGAGCTGGCTTACAATGGCACAGACCACAGAATGGTCATGTCCATCTTGAAGTAACTAAGGAAGAGGCAAGACTGGCGTGAACTAATGAGATGGTCGTTCACGCGCCATGTCAGGAGCAGTGAATACAGAGGAGTCTGCAGGGCTAATGAGGAGCATGTACCAGAGCAGCAGGGCCCGGGCTAACCTGACACACACGGAAAGGCTCATGTCTCGAACACACACTGAGCTCAATGTACAGCACAAAATGCACCACTAACTATGGAGCTATGTGCAGATATTCTGGTTCAAATCGAACTGGATATAAGCCAAGATAGGTTTTTACGTTTTCAAATTTATTCTTCACAATGATTTTACCATTTGGATGTTATCAAGGGTCTGGATAAAGAACTAGAGCAGTGAATATATGAAAAGTAAATAGTCTCAAGTCAATCATGTATGTGCAGCTGTAATTACAAACAAAATGGAGGCACTATTCCTCACAACTATTGTCAAAAGCCAAGTCATTGTTCAAGGCTTTTTCTCCACTAAAGCAAAAAAAAAAATAACACACCCAGCAGGAGATGCCACTGTGACGGCATCCTTTGAATTGAAATTGGTAATGTTTTTAATAGATAATGAGTGCCTCTTAACAGTTAAGCAGTAAAGCAAGTAATTGCTTTTTCATGGACTCAGTTTAGGAGTTTCTATCATGTGGTGCCAAATCCAATCACACGGAGAGCAATTAAACTCTTGAGTGATTTTCTCACACAGGCTGCTTTCAAGGAAATCACATCACTGGCTCTGATCCATGGCTAATTTTCTCTTAGAATGTCAATATTACTGTATGGATCAGTAATGTAACTTTAGTACGTGTTTTTTTTTTTTTATATCCAATAACAACGGTTGGCCTGAGTGTGGATGTTGATACCTGTCTGAATAAAAAAGTAATAGTGAGGCCTGTAAAAAGATGCTCATCCAAGCCTGTCGTGATAATTACTGATTACGACTTAACGTTCAATAAAAGATACCTGGATTAAGATATTTTGGGGCTCAATATTTATCATGTCTACAGATTTGTGCTATTTCTGTTGCACTATAAAAATTTGAGATGCAAAAAGTAACTGCCGTGGCTAATAATTGCTGAGCTTTTGTAATGATCCTGTGTATTCTTTGTGATCTGAGGTGTTTACTGGTGTTATCCTGTTTTATTGTTATTGTGTCAGTGGCATAAAATAGTTTCAATATTATCGTTTATCGCGGTTTATCTTTGTAGCGATATGTCGTGCTTCAAAATGTGATATCGTGACAGGCCTACGCTCATCCTCAAAGCACATGGCTAAGTATATGCGGAATAAATGACGTCTTTTTGATGTAGTCTATGTTGTTATTGTAGTCATATAACAGATACGTGAAACTGGTCAATGATACCTGTAAACTGTGTGGGGTCGGCGCTTTGGCCAGTACAGCTCTACTTTAGATGCTGATCCTGTCAAATAGCCCAAAATCTACAGGTTTTCATCATCTATTTAAGCCAAAGATTTCTACCTTCACGTCACACACTTTGCCTCTTGATATTTTTCTGTATGAAAGACGCAATAGAAGAAATAACAGCAAGTACTTGAGCCTTTTTAATCAAAGGGGTTTAATGAACATTGTTAGATTGTTTTGCTCTAGATGATGATTAAAACAGGTAGACATACTGTTCAGGGGTAGGGAAGTAACCAATTACAAATACTCACATTACTGTAACTGAGTAGACTTCTGGGATATTTATACCTGACTATAATTCTTTTTCCAGACCAAGGTTTAGAAGTTTGGACTGCTCACTAGCGCTCTTCTTTAGAGTGGTCACGTGATGTTGCGGTGAATTGTCTGGTCAGCTGATTTAAACAGGTTTTGGCGCTGTGGAGGCAGGACAACAGCGCCATCTGCAGTCCGACTTCTTCAGGACAGTATCTGAGGTGTGTGAGAGTAAAAAAGCCCCTCTCATCCAGGTTTATTCCGTATTTCCGTATTGCGTGTGAGTATGATTCTAGCCACATAATTGTGGTTAGTTACATTTGAAATCAAGTTACTGAGCACTGTGCAAGTCCTAATTGTTCAAATCCGTGGCTGTTTCTGCTCCTTCCTATATCGACAAACACACATTACAGCATTGACCAGAGCCTAGAGAATACACGCACTGCACTTTGAAACGACTCATTTCAATTTTCCAATTTTGGACTGCTCAAGTTTTGTATAAAGGAGTTTTTATGCTTTTAAAATTGCAAAAAAAAAACAACTTTGACTGTACTTTTTACTTTTACTTAAGTACAATTTTGGCAGCAGGGCTATTTGCCAAGTAACTACCTTTATTTGAATACAAATTTTCAGCATGCTCTTTCCTCCACTGGTTTATCTTAGTGGGTGTTAAAATCCAGCTGTTTTTGGGGTACAAGATAGTAGTAAAGATATGTGTTTCATATTGTGAGCAAATCCAGAGTTATTTCCAGTCTGAGACATTAAAACTGAAGAAAATAGTCAAGAAATCCAATCCACGCTTTGATTTCCCACCGTTTCCATTTGTGAGTCACTGAGCGCTGTGTCCATATGGCGCCGTGTCCAGCCGCTCCAGCAGATTGCATTACTGGACTGGTCACAGCCAATGGTCGCTGCTAACAAGTCTGCGCCCCATTCTGACCCCAGCTTCAGCACATTGCCTCATTCTTGTCTATGTGGAAGTCCGACTGCGAGAGCGTGACCACAAAAGACTTCTGTCCAATAAGCAAATGAAATCCATGGTGCGGTCCAGGTCCTCAGCACCATCATTTCTGTTCATTACTCCACCTGAGCTTTCTTGAGTCACTGGGTGAGCTCCCAACCCCCAGACAAGCACGCGCAGCATCTATCTTGTGGACAGAAGTGCTGAGTGGCTATTACTTCGTAGCCAACCACATAAAAACTACGGCAATTAAACGGTATCGGCCCATTCGGCTTTGTCTTCTTGCGCTAGAAAAATGTGAGTGAGCAATAGCACCAGGGAAAGAAGTATAAAAAAAGGAAAAACTTGAAGAGCTACTATGTTAGTTTTCTGGTCTAGGGTCCGCCACCTGCTCCATGGAGATGTTATATCTTACACAGCACAGCATTAAACTTAAACATCGTCATCATCTCATGCAGCTAGTTTTTTATAGCCTTGTAGCTTTACTCTGATGACATGTCCTTATTCTCCTGCTGTTCTTAGACTGTGCGTTGCAACACTGAAATTTCCCCATTGTGTGACGAATAAAGGTTTGTCTTATGTTATCTTAAATAGATGAGATAAAAACATTCAAGGCAAAGGAATAACTGGAGACAAGCAGGTGACAAACCCACCACCAGAAAAGTAACGCAGTGCAGCTTTAGTTGGGGCTATGTAACTCCAGAGGAACCTGTTCAGTCAGTAGGACTAAAAGAAATGGAATATGATGGGACAGAGAGTGGTTTAAAAATAAGGGCTGATTAAATATTATGAATCAGTTTCAAAGTCATCCATGGTTTTATAAAAACTCTTTAGTTTAGTTTTGCCAAAAGCAAACAGAGTGCGTAGATTTAATTAATGCCACTGTGGATTACATGTGATATTGATCAGAGACCTATGATGCTCTTTGTGGGAATTTAGAGTGAAAAGTAAAAAGGTCACAAGTCCATCAATACATTATTGAACTTTCAGGTATTGATTTGCAAACCATTTAAAAAAAATCTATATATGACCTCGATCTATTTTTGACTCTGTCCCACTGACCACACAATCAAGTGTGACCTTTTGAATATAATACGAAAAGTCATGCAATTCAGTGACTACATCAACTGTAGCAAGTTACACCAGACAAAACCTCTATCATCCCAGTCTCTAAACCAACCAGCTCTAATCTTTCTGTAATTATCAATATCTTGTTTTTTCAGTGTGATTTAGTGAGAGCATCATTGCAGATGCAACAGTCAATCCCACTACTGTTGTAGCTGCCACAGTGGAAGACCATTCTCATTCATCACAGGCTGTCTGCACACATAGCACCAAACTAAAAATAGACACAACTCCTCATTGACAGAATGTAGGTGCAGAGCTCACAAAATGCATAATGAGCAGGGATACAAATATTTACAAATATTCAAAATGTCTAAATAGTTCCTAAAGTAATTACAGGGACTATAGAGTTCACCATAGATGTTTTTCTTATAATCCATTTGAAATAGTCTTGCCTTTGCCTTTCTCTGCGTTATGTGCCTCCTTTAAGGGCTCATTATTGTCCAGGTACATGAGGTACAGTAGTGATGTGGTCAATGTCCAGTGAACTGCGAAAAGCGAAATATTTCCGCAATAGGCTAAATAATTTCACTGCAAAGGTGATGATCAGTGCTTAAACGTGTTATACACATTCACTCAAAGGGTCATGTCCCAGTGGGACAGTACAGTAGACAGCAGGGTGTATAAATAGTGCCACCTGAAACTTAGCCTACACTACATGCACAGAGAGATCACACAGACTAAATGTCTGACAGCTGCTGAGCCCTGTGTGAACCTCAGTGGAAAAACCTGTCACATCACAAATGTAATGTGGGAAATCTATCGACCGGGGCCACTGTCCTGGATGTGACTGTGCAGCACTGAGTTTGCCCTCAGAGCCACAGGGTCACAGCTGAATATGGAGCACTTAGACTGCAGCTGTTTTTACAAACATCACTCTCACATAATGAACAATCCCTTACTGTGTCTCTGTCAGAACCCTTCACTTATCTTGTCATAACTTTACATATACAGTTGTGTTTCCCACAGTTTTGCAGCACACATATGATGTTGCCAGTGACATTCAAACTAAATGTACATAGATGTAATTTACTAACTATAACAGTGAAATGGGCAATAGCAGATTGATTGTGGCACTGTTTGTGACCCTGTGACATAGCGATCTGTTTAGACCACAGGGAGGAAAGTCTTGTGATTTTATCCGAAGAGAACAAACAGACTGCCAATAGCCTTTGGCTATCTGGATGTGCAAGTAAGCACACAGTTTCCCCGAGTCCGATCAATGCTTCTCGATTAAACCAGCGAGCTCAAAAGAATACACTGGGCTTTCCATCCATTAGCATAAGCATCCTTTTATTGTACGATGTACAACCTATAAATATGGATGTGGTATGAATATGGGCATTCAACTGTCATCCAACAGATTAAATTAAGTGCATGTCACAAACAGCGCTACACACCAAAACATTATCTGTCCCGTGGTATTTAGCACACATATGGGTAGGGCCTTGTTCAAAATCAATAGGCATTTGCAACAATCAATAGCTGGGTTCCTATGAGAAGTAATTAGAAAGGCAAACAGGAGCAGTCTTCGTCTTTTGGTCAAACACTCTCCAGTCAGAAAACAAAAACATTCAACTATGGTGCATGTGGAGAGAAAACACTGTTTAAGGTACTGTACAAAACCTATACTTTATGTACAACTGTGGTAGTGTCTATTTTCTATTCAACATGCAGAAGAATCCCAGCAAAAGAATACATGACAGAATATATGTCAGATTCATGCAGAAGAATCAAAACACAGATGCATTTTACTGATAAAGTGTTTGGAAAAGCCTCTTAATGCACTCCAAAGCCACTACAGCATCTAATAAACAGGGGTACATACAGCAAATAGTCCCGCGCTTATCTGGAAATGCCCGGTGGCCAGGCTTCACGCAGAAGGCCCACACAGATAAAAGGGTTTCAAATATTAAAGACAGGTATCACACTGAGCTGCTTTTCATTACTTTGTGCAAATAACATTCCAGCGTGCCTATGTACACTCATCCATAAAGATAAGCAGAGTATAGTGCATATTGCGGCACCATGCTGTTCAAAGGCACACGGAAGCACACACAGAGGCCGGGTCCTTACCTCAAGAGCGCAGAACAGGGTGGATCCTCTTACCGCTGGGCTTCAGAGATGGAGCTGAAGACGCAAACAGAAAAGCAGAACATTAGACTCTAAAATGGACAGATTAAATAATTTGAAGAGGCTACAAATGCATTTTAGAGATGCTGCAATATGGATTTTTTCCATCAATACCAATATGATATGTAGTTCAACAGTCACATCAATCTCAAAGCCCATAGGTAGCGCCGAATGAAGGATCCCCATTCATTTTTCCCACTGACTTTTTTGTACAATTCACATATTGAGAGTCTAAAGCTACCAACTGCAAGTTTATTTGATTTTTTTTATTAGTGGTAGCTGGCAGATGTGAAACCTGTTCCCTCCTCTCTCCTGCCCTCACCTGGTCTTTGTTCACCTGTGCTCTCTGCTCTTTTTCTGTCAGGACAAAGCTGTAACACTCTCAGACGGTAGCTTTAAAAGGCACAACATATACCCAGATATCTGATGAAAAAAATACCCCACAGTATCACTGTCCAACACTAATGGATTTTATTTCTGAGGCGACATTTCATCAGCTCATATTTTTGTTGACTTGGTATTTGTTTTTCCTTTGTTCTCATTTTTTTTATTACAGAATTGAAACGGTCAGATGTCAGAAGCTGTGAATATGCTATGAATCTTGTTTTGTGTAGTGTAATTTGACTAAATGTAATATCTGGATAAGGCAGCGTACTTTTTTTCAAAATCTTTCAGTCGGTAAAGCAGTTTGGTCCTGAGCCAACATGCCATGTGTGTGGAAAAACAAAAGAGGTAAGACAAAGTAAAGCTAAATATGTTTTGTTGTATTTTACTAAAAGAATCTGACAAAGACACCTGCTCCCATCCACGAGCATTACCAGGCTTACTGTGGTTCTTGTGCGCACCGCTTCTGGCACTGAGAGCAGACAACAGCTGCTACTCACTTCATACACTGTGTGGTTTGATAGCTGCGAAAATCACTGCAAAGCACGGCTTACTGCAGCCCACACACATGCAGACGGAGCCACATATTATTTTAGTCACTATAATCACTCAAGGGGGAAACGGGAAGCTAATCGTTGTGTGGTCGCACATTAACGCGTCTTTGTGACAGTTTGATTATAAAGCATCTGTATTAATTATTTAGAGAAGTCTCAGACGCTCTCCTAAGACCGTCTGACTGCTTTTACCAAACATATTTTACAATAATTAAAACGCCTGGATCCTCATTTGTGCTAGATGCAAACAATTATCAATGCAGGATTAGATCTAAACCTATGTACTCATATACTTCACACAGAAATTATAACGCAGAAATGCAAAAGCCTGACTGCAGCATAATTAAAAAGAATTCATGCTAAAATGGGGCTGGGTCATTAGCATAGACTGTATAAAGAAGTGGACTAAGTGAGAGTGATAGCGTCACAGTGTTCGGCTCCAGTCAAATTCAGCTCATTGAGGCTTGTGGTTTTAAAGGGCGGCTTTGGAATTACGACTGCAAGTGTCATAGCAACCAGAGAACCAATCTGGAGCGATGCTGTTGAAGGTAACGCAACTTCCCACCCGCTATGTCAGTCCAACTTGTTGCTAACGCTACCAGAAGAAACCTCGGGGAAATAAGTCGCCTGATTTGTCTGTTATTAATGTTCACATGTTGATTTACTGGTACAATAGCGATATAAAAACACCAGGATCATGTAGAGCCGGTATTAACAGTTTAAGACCAAGATGATGAAGCTCACTGCAGCAGTTACAATGTAAAGCGAATTGGAGTCAATGCAACCTATTTGGAACGTGGCTGCTAGCCCGTTAGCTATGTCCATTTACATATACAGTCTATGGTCATTAGCGATTGCTCTTTGCTCTATCGTTATTCCACTTAGTGTTATTTGATTCAATAATGATCAAATACTGCGTTTAAGACCCCAGGTCCGAAGCAAGAATAAATCACAAATCTTTATTCCAGCCTTCTGTCAAATTGTTCTAGCTGTTGCCGAGGTCAGAGCTGGCTGGGATGAGGTTAGATTTGAAGCAGCAGATAATAGGTCCAATAGTCTGAAATATGGCGTTACACTTTTCTAATCTTCCCTGTCGCTGTCTCATATCCTCTCTCACCTTTCTTTCATGAGGGAGACAGAGTGCAGCTGAAATGTCACAAGAGTTCACAGTGTTGCATTATGCATATTCCCGTGGCCGACTGCAGACCTCCTGTCAGACCACAAACTTCGGGGCTATTTGTCCTCATTAAAGAACAGCCTCCCGGTGCCCGTGGTGTCCCGCTCATGTCCCTCAGGGGGCCTTTCCACCCCAGCCTGGCATGCCTCATTTTTATGGTCGCCTCTCTGGTCCACACCGGCCCAGCCACCCATGCTTTAAACTCGACAAGCCGAGTAAATCTGCCAGCTGTAATTAAAATGGCTCCTTTTGTCCCACGCTTTGTGCCTACATCTCTTGTCTCCAATGACATAATGACCATGGGAGCTTCAGTGGAGCTGGTCTGGACCCGGCCCTTAAAATGAAGGCGCAATACTCTGTTACATGAGTCAGCAAAAAGTGGGGCATATCTTCTGATCTCCCCTTGCTTTGACCTGGTTTCTGGAGTGAAAACATGATTATTGAGGTTATAGGCACACTACACTGTGGAGAAACAGCACTATTAAAAATATCTGGTGAAAAGCAATGTTCTTTTGTGCTGCATGTCCAGAGGGCGTTTTCTATTTAGTAGAAGTACCCCGCTGTGGAAGGAGATGAATAATGTCATCTTGTCTTTCAAGGTCGACCATTCTCAGCAAAAATAATGTTTTGTTAAGTCCAATCAATGACACTCATTGAAGCCATTTTCCCACAATATTGTTCAGGGACTTACTTTGGTGCCATTGATTAGCTGATTTATGGCTGGCATCTGTTCAGAGCTACAGTGAATCTTAGCTGTTCATTACAGAAGTCTGCTGCTGAAAAGAGGACGAAACAAAAAGATGCAATCACTGTATTATCAAATTTAACTTATTGTGCCAATAAATAAGAATAAGTCGATTGATTCTACAGCCTTTATGTGGTCTAAGAGCTGGCGGTGAGCCCAGCAGCCAGGACAGAAGAAGTGCTCAGACAGAGGGGACAAAAATGTCATCTGTGCAAAGCAGCTCAAAGAACTTCTGTAATGGAAAGAAAAAGTTTTCTTTTACTTGAGAATTTAGTCAATCATTCAAAGTGTATTTTTTAGAGCACTAACAGACCAGGTATATGCACTAATCATAATAGTAAACTCATATAGCAGTAATTAAATTGTCATTTATTTCATTATCAGTAGATTTTTTCATTTATCAGTACATTTGATGTAATGTTACTCTCTCATGCAGTGCTCTATAGTCTATTAATAGTTCCACTGGCAATATTTTTTCTTCAACAAAACTTTAGTAAAGTACATAAATAAACTCAAAAATATATTGTATCATGGAGTTAGACCTCTGCACCTCTGGCCTCCTATTGGCAATATACAAAACCTGCATCTTAGCCATCATTAGGGAAACCAGATTGAAAATGTAAAAGTATAATACATTGATTTCACTCCAACAGAGGCCTAAGCTTCCATTACATTTACAGTATTTGTTTTTTTTTTTCCAATTTTCTCTTCTCTCCATTCATCCATCCACACAAAGCCTAGCTACAGTAATACACCGCCCCCTTTTTCTTTCCTATTTCCTTGGCTTCCTTATCTGCTCCCCTGAAGGGCTTGTCTGTCTCCTAACCAGCTAAAGCAGGACTTCCGCCGGTCTGCGCCTGGCCCCTATTATCAGAGCATGACAAGGAGCTGCACTGTCGACTTGTCAGACTAATAAACATCCTTTATGGCGAGTGCTTGGGTGTGTTTTGAGGGGAGGCAGCCAGCCACCGAGCAGTGCTCCATTGATTTCATGGATGGGCCACAGTACTTACACTTCCATTCGTCCATTATGTGCTGGACAGGCTGCTATTGTTTGGCCAAACCCACACTCATGACACTCGTGGTCAGCGCACAGCAGACAAGCCACAAGCTGCAGTAACAATGAAATGTAGTTTGTAGTTTTGTATTATTAAACGACTGCCCGCATCAGTCACGTTTTCAGGCCCTGTACCTGATTCAAATTATGAGTCAGGAAACGTTTTAGTTTGACATTGTTACCCATGATTCTTAGTAACAATGCGCCTGATAGGACGGAAATGAGTGTCCCTGTCAGTAGCTTTTGTATTAGTTATTACTTGAGAAAACGTAAAATGCTATGTAAAATGAAACAATTTGATTTTATTCTTTGTACAGTCTGTTTTTCTAAATGTGTGAAGTTAAGAGCATTTATCTCAAATCAGGTGCAGGACCTAGAAGTTTAGTTAGAAAGCCAGTCAAAATGTCAGTACACTGCAATCAGACATGAAATAAAGGAATAAAAATATATTATTATAGCACGACTTGCTTATATTTTGGGGACAATGGAAAAAAATGTATTTATAAAGGTCATCACCACAGTTCAAATATGACAGCCAGCTTTTTGACATCAACTTCTAACCTTTGTTTCACAGGCCAAGGTCAAAAGCATTGCTCTTTTATTTTTCTCTTTTATGTTATTTCTTTGTCTTGGTTGGAGAGAGGTGAGAGGCCAAAGAACTGTTCAACAAGGCATTCAGTCGCATACAATAGTAATCATCCTTCATTTCTGATGTGGCACTTCAGTGTACAGGTCTGCTACCAGGGGACTAACAGTTAGCCCGAGACAAAGGAAAGAATGAATGTGAAAGAGGAGAAACAATGCGGCACCACAGAGAATAGAGGAGCGGTAGTTCAGCACCATGGACAGCGAAACTCACCAAGAACGATGCAGCCTATGGAGATGTAATGTACACGCAGGCTTGCCTCGACTTTGAAACCTTTAGATAAACTCTTTTACTCTATGAAGAAGTAAGTTGGCAATCGCAATCTGTCAGAAGAGCAATAACAACAACGTCTGAAATGAGTTTATAAGCGACTACTTCATTTACTGTTTGTTAATCATTGATAAAGGAACATTTAATACAAGATCACATGATTGTATAACTCTAAAAACTGGCTGTACCAGAACCAAAATGAGAAAAAGCTCTTTTGGCTGTTTCATAAAAATGGAATACATTTCAAGGACATGCAAAATTGGATAATTTAGTGCCAAAAAAATTCAATTTAGTAATCTGGTGACAAACAGTTATGCACACACCTGCACCGGTTTTAATGTTTTAAATTGACTTATGTGCTACTTTGTTTTGTTTTGGGTTTTTTCTGTGTATTTTTTCTGTATCTGAATAGAGCACCCACAAAAAGGAGAGTCTGAGTGCTCTCATTGGGCTTTTTTCTGTATAAATAGAGATAAATTAAAAAAACTAAAAAAACAAAACACACAACCGTAGAGCGGCTTTGCACCAAAATCAAAATGCCTCTTTGTAACCTTTGTCCAGCATGAATATTTATAGCAGGTGGGCAGCAGATACGACGACTTAGCAGGCAAGTGGCGTAGGTTCGCTCAGCTAGTTCATTAATATCAAACACAGGTGTGGAAATGAAATATTAATGGAGCACGGAGAAGACAAGAACTGTTTTGTCTGAAGGTATCAGTCAAAGTCTAATGCTTATGATGGACTGAAAGTTTAGCTAAAGAAAACTTAGACGTCCGTGCGATTAAAACGTGATTTATTATTCCAAATGTAGAAATGATTTTGTTATCAAGCTAGTTATTTATCTGCTGTCAATGGCAAGGCAAGTTTATTTGTATAGCACAATTCGTACACAAAGTCATTCAAAGTGCTTTACAGAATAACAAAGACATTAACATCACAATACAACAAATCAAAACATAATCATCATGAAGTTGAACATTAAAAGAAAAGAGTGCAGAATAAAAACCTTTCAGTCATATGCACAGCAAAACAGAACCGTTTGGAGCCCGAAAGCAAACAGCAAAATGCCCTTCTTTTTATCTTTCTAATAATCCGTTTTATGAGCTTGGATCGGCTGCGCTTTATATCTCTCTCCCAAACAACTGGAAAGAAAAAGCTGTAACTGTGAAAATACTTAAACGATTTGTAGAAGAAACAAAAGGGGCTAAATATCTACGGCCGCTTTCAGTTTGCCGTGGACGAGTATTGTATTTGTCATATTTCCAAATAGCTGGAGAAAACAGTGGGATTGGCCCTGGTCGTCAAAGAGCATTACAGGGCTTTGAGCTGCGATGGCACTGAGGCACATGAAGACGCAACACTGTCAGCGCGACCTTCACTTAACCTCAGTATTGATGGTCCAATCATACCGAGAATATGAATTAGCACCTCCAGGGATTTCTTTATATAGGCAATAATTCTTATATGTCAATAGAAAGAGGGTAGAATCATATTTTGAGTTTATGGCATGGCCCAGAGAGCTCAGAAGATGAATTTTAAAAACATGCTTTCCTCCCTCCTCTCAACTACAAAACATGGTGTGGTCAGAATAATGATAAGAGCATCAAGTCCACTGGCCTCAAGTGCATATTTTCTTAGTGTCTGATGGACAATATGCCGCTGCATCCAATACCTTGATTTACTAAGTGAAACTTTTTAAAATAAAAATAAAATCTGTCCACGAATCAGCATCAGGTGAAGTTTTGCCTTTAAATTTCTAAGAGGCAGAGCGATATCTGATATTAAAAAGCTAATGTATTCATGAATTCAACAGACTTTTAGCAATGGAACTGTTTATTCAGTAGTCACCAACACCATACAGAGTTAAAATACAACAATACAAATGAAAAAAATAGATATAAACAAGCAAGAAGCCATTTCTGCATTGATAATAAATGAATGTCAATGAGTTTCAACAAGCTTCCTACTAGTACGAAGAAACGCAGGCTATAATAAAAAGCCATTTTGCACTAAATAATGTTGTTGGGCTGAAAGCATGGTAACATCATGCCGGTGGCTCTGCTCTCTTCTCTTTGTTCAGCCTCCTATTCACTGTCATTGCTGTTTCTACTATAAATAGACGTCAGTGTCCATTACTGATTTTAAAAGGGGCTGTTGTACATTCCAAGCTGCCTGCACCATTGGGACCTCTTTAGAAGAAGCTTACAAGTAAATAGAGCTACCGTGTTTGTGCTTTTTGTACAAATGTTTGCTTATGTCTTACTAATGACTTAATACAAAACATAAAATACAAAATGAATATGAGATGAGCAGTCTAGCGCAGGCGTAAATGCTGGTTTAGTTTGTTTACTGCCAGTAAGTCTGTGTCTTTCAGGAATATCTAAATTGGACTTTTTTTGTGTTATATTGATAGTACATAACCAGTGTCAGTTATTTGGTTTAGCGTAGAAGCTTTTTTTGTTTTTGTTTCATTATCTACTGATACTTTTGAAACTGAATATGGATATACACTATATTAAAGAGAGACCTTTGACATGATGAAGAAAAGAGGATATTGCTCGTACCACAGATGTATCAGCAGCATTAGAGATATGGGTTTTTTCATGGCCGATGGAAATACTGATTATTTACAATCCAGACAAACCCATGGCCGATAAGCTCTGCTGATATTTTAGGGCTGATTTAGATAATTTTCCCCAAATGATGTTAAATTTACTCCAAACTCACCCACAGCCCTTTTTACCACAAACGTATAAGAGAGCTGTGCAGTCATGTTTAGTGCAGTTATCTCTAAGTGTTCAAATGTTGAAACGTTGGATGTGCTCTTCAGGCAGCAGGTTGACCCAGAAATTGAAGCCTGATAGCCAATGCGCCAAAAAGTGTGAATATCGGTCTAATATATCAGTCTATCTCTAATCAGCACATGTTGAGGATTTATCATTATATAACCTGAATGAACGTAGAGAAAAACAGCATTTGTTTATCATCATAACAATACAACTCTTCACAGCAGATGTAGATGTGAGATTGTTATTGATTATAGCTCTGACACACACTACAGGGGCAGGATATTGGATTCCAGTGAAATACAGGCTATCAGCCACATTGTAGCCTGTTGCACACATTTGTATGCACACGCACACACTTGGAGGTATGGCTACTCTCCCGCTGAGTGTGCCATGGGTGCAGAGGTGCTTACTCGCTCATCAACTCCAGGCTCAAACACAGGACTGCTGTCAGGAGCACATGCAGCCCAGTGGGGGATGTAGAGCACACGCCTCCATACTGGATGGATTTGAATGTTTCTGCCAGAAACACAGCAGACTACTGGACAAACCATTCATGGCTCTCAGACAACAAACCGGCCTTTGTTCTGCCTTTTTCACTCTGCATGTCACAAAGACGCAGCTTTAGCCCGAGGCTGCGGCAGGTCGTCTGCTGGAGCCTGCCCTGGCCTTGAATCTTTTTGTTGTGATCAAGGTGTTTAGAGGTTTATTTAGTGACTTGGGTCATAGAGCAAATGCAACCTTTTCTTCTTTTCTTTCTACTTTAGCTTTACTCTTGTTTTACACCATCAATACGTGATATCATTCCATACAATAAAGGTTAAGCAGAGCAACAGATTAAAAAAACAAAAAAAGAAAGAAAAAATACTGTCCTCTTTGTTTACTGAGGGGAATGTGGCATTCCCTCTTCACCCAGTGATAGTTGAAAGTTTGCAAACTTTTAGAGGACCAAAGGAAAAACACAGCCTCCTTTGCAGTGAGATGAATGCAACCTTTATCAGTCCATAGAGAATATGTCCTTCACAAGAAAACACACAAAAACCCTTCACAAAGAGAAAAGATGACATAGGGGCCACAAAAACAGAGATACATCAGCGGTCAAAAGTCTGGACACATCAGCTCATTCAATGTTTATTTTTCTTTATTTTTAATACTTTATACATTTTATATTTACACAGAAGACTTCAAATATATATGAAGTAAGATATATGGAATTATGTAGCAAAAAAAAGTTAAATCATTACCTTATATTTTATATTCAAATCTTTATGCTTTGCTACATAGTTCCATATATCTTGCTTCATATATTTGATGTCTGCTATATGTATATAAATTTAGTAAAAATTAAAAAAAACATTGAGAGGGAGAGGGTGTGTCCAAACTTTTGACTGGTTGTGTATTTCAAACATTTGGACACACCATCTTCACCATTTTATACATAAGAAACTCATCAACTATAATAAGCAAAATATATGGAATTATGTCCCAAGAAAAAAACAAACAAACAAACTTGTATAACTTCTATGTTCTATATTTTTTGGTAAAGCAAAAGTGAGGATTTGCATATAAAAAATATGTTTCAGGTTTTTTGTTTTTTTTTGGTTTTTTTTTGCTTTACTACATAATTCCAGTGGCTACTTTGAGGATTTGAATATAAAGTATACATATATAATAAAAAAAGACGAATTATTTACCTGTTTTTCTTCACAACACAATTCCATATCTTACATCATATAATTGATTTCTTCCATATATAACTAAAATGTAGAAAGAAAAGAAAAAACACTGAGTGAGGGTGTGTCCAAACTTTTGACTGGTAGCATAGGCAGAATATAAAGGTGCCGAAATGTGTATTCGAACTGTCTTTACTGTACAGACGGCATGAGCTCAAAGCCACACTAAATCACTTCCAACCAGCACAACTGTAATGATGGTGTAATATTTCACTCCAGAGCCCATTCATATCCCGTGGACTAAAGACATTCCCTGACAGTGATTAAGCAGCTAGTTTTATTGGCACAGATGGCAGGTGGAAATGATGAGGAATGAGGACATATTTTTGGCTAATGCTTTCGTTTATCAGACCTGTGCATGAGCCGTTTTCCTATTTACGGTTCCTTGGCCTGGGGAGATTACAGTTATAAAAGTGATCTATTTTAACTGTAATATACTGCGAAATGCTCTGCTGGGGCAACAAACACCTATGTGAAAAGTGCACGCTAAAAATGGATCTTGTGAGAGTCGCAACAGGAATCAATGTGCAGTGTCCTGAAGCCAGAGGAGGCTGATCTGTGTGGATCTCATTAGACCCCCATGATGACAGTTATACGATTCATGGCCCGCCGGGGAAACAGGGGAATTATCGCTGTGACCTTTAGTGGGGGTGCTACTGAAATGATCCACTTTGACATCCTTTCCTTTCTACCCTCTCCCTGTCTTTGTCCTGATACCGTTTTAAAACAAGTACCATGGCAACAGTAGCTCGGCTGATAGAGTATTTGTGCATTGATCCGAAGGTCGCTGGTTCAAATCCCGCTCTCGACGCAAACAAATTGGTTGGTGGAGCAGTCGGATGCACTGACACACATGTTGGAGGTGCTACTCCAGCTCCAGTCTGCGTACACTGGTCTATGAATCTGTAAAGCGTTTTGAAGGTGGAAAAAGTGCTATAGAAAAATGTTACCGTTTATTGGGTCAGTTAAAATGGCGGCACGAAATGATATTACTTTGGTCTCATCTGGTCGTTTGTGCTTATGGTTCTGTATTCATAAGGTTGATAAAGTGTTAAATTCCTTAGAGGTGGAGTCGATTCACGGTCCGCCAATTGGATTTTATGGACGTTTCCTTTGTGAATAAAAGTCAATAACTCAATAACTGCAGACAGTGTCATCTCAAATGATGAGTTTTTAATGATGGGGAGTCGGTCCAGTCACCTTTCCAGAGTCCTCGGAGATAAAGGACCACCGGCAGTGCACAGAAACGCTGCAAGAATTCATTTAGTCCAGAAGAGTGTGTTCAAAGATGGGAGAGAGAGAGGCGGAGAGGAGCAGGAGAATTAATTTTGAGAATTACTACACTCAGGCAAAAGTACTGTTTCTGCATAAAGGTAAAGTAGTAAAACAGTAAAACTAAAAGGGCAAACAGTCAAACTGCTACTAATACTACTGTTGCTGCTGGTATTACAAATATGGTTACTTTTACTTGTTTAAATTACTACTCTTTAAAAATTACTGCTCTCGCCAATACTTAATACTGCTGCTGTCACGTCTGATGCCACCACTACTATCACTTTAGTCACACATCAGCAGTGGTGGAAGAAGTACTCTATTCTCTTACTTAAATAAAAGTGCAGATACAGAGGTAAAAAGTTACTCAAGTAAAAGTATCACAGAAAAAATCTGCTTAAGTAAAAGTATTTAAGTACCTGTTTGTCACGATCCCTGTCTGTCCTGCCACTTTTTTGGTCTTTTTCCCCTCCCTTCTGTGTCTGAGTCTGGAGCTGGGGCAGAGATCTTGGCTCCTCCCGCACACACCTGGAGCTAATCTACAATCAGCTGCACCTGGAGAGGATAAGAGGAGCCAGGACCTGACACTCAGCGCCAGATCATCCGTGCATCTCTGTGGTACTCCCTGCTTGTCTCAGTTCATGTTTTTTTTCGCTTTTTGACTTTGTTAAACTGGATACTTTTGCTCCTTACCAGATCCCGCTCCCTGGACCCGCTCAGCTCTCCTCTATCAGTACTGTTCGTCCCATCTCCATCTCTGGACCACAGCAAACACCCCGCCCCCGACTCACCGACTGATCTACTGTCATTTTTGCACTTGCACTCCTGTAAATAAACACTGTTAAACCTTTCCCCGAGTTCTGTCTTTTTGGTCCCTCCTGTCAGACGTTACGACGCTGTTTAAAATGTGTAAGTAAAAAGTAAAAGTATTTCATTGTAGTTAATTGGGTTAATGCACTGATTATTTAAAATGTTAGAGTTTGGTCAACAGTAGCAATACGAATCAATTTCTTATGATTTTTGTTTGCTCAAAGCTGAGACTTGAACTCAAACTTTAGTCTGGATATTATTACAAATATGGTAAAAATAACCCCTCAAATCATATGAAAAGTACTTTTTACTTTTCAGACTAGTTAAAAATGTATGTAAAAATGAGTAGAAAGTACAGATACCTGCTCTCAAATGTAGTAAAGTAAAAAGTATACACTGTAAACTTGACTAGAGATACCTTCCTGTGGCTCAGAGAATAGACTTTAAAGCAGCTGTTTGTGAATAAGTCTCTCCATGGACCAGCACCAAAGAACATTTCCCACACTCTGAGGACTTCAGGGACCGGCCTCCTGCTGGTGCCCAGAGTCAGGACTAAACCAGGACTAAACATGGGGAATCAATGTTTAAGTTTTCTGCAGCTAAAACCTGAAACATTCTTCCTGAAGATGTGAGACAGGCCTCTACTTTGACAATGTTTAAATCCAGGCTCAAAATGGTTCTGATTAGCTGTGCATATGACATTTTTTTTATTCTGCCTCTTCTCTTTTAATGTTAATTTTATGATGATTATTTGCTTTGATTTGTTGTATTGTGATGTTAATGTCTTTCTTATTCTGTAATGCACTTTGTATAGCACAATTCATACACAAAGTAATTCAAATAAACTTGCCTTGCTACTTATTATCAGCATCTTTCTGAAAAATTACTGGTGCATACTTCTAATATTTGTTATCTTGTTGGTCCTTTATTGGAACAAGGGTACAGAAGGGAGAGGAGTACGAAATGAGGGGTAAAAAAAAGTCACAGATGGCAGGTCTGAGGGCCAAAAAGACCAGATAAGATGAAGAGGAGAGAGAGGAGAACTGCAGTAGTGGAGTGGCAGTGGAACGTCGAGCGATCAGCAGTGTGCGGAGCCCTCGCACTTAATTGGTTTGAACGAACACAGATGTTAGCACTACGCCTTGGGCTCCCTCCTCCCTCTCTGCCTTTTTGGCCTCCTCCAGTGGTCTACCATCATTAGGGAGAGGCTGCTGCTAAAATTGATGGGATACAATTATAAGAATATTCTAAGCAAAGGTGTTACCATATCAAACATTTAGCAAGGATTTCTGAAAGACTTCTTCTGAGTTTGTTAAAAGGAATTACTTTTTCTTACAAGTGAATAAGTTTGTTTTCATTTTTTAATATACACACAGAAATAGAATGTGCTCAATTAAGTCAAAAACCCACTAGGCCTGTGACGATAATTACTTCATCGACTTATGGTTCAATACATGCCAGATGGAACGATCATTTTTGGGGTCAGTATTTATCATAGGGACTTTTTCTTTGTACTAACGGGAGGATTTTGGTTATTTTTCTGTACAACGATGAGAGTTGCGCTGTAGAATTGTGGTAAATACTTCCATTTTACCGTAGAGCTTTTCCACCTTCAAGGCAGTCAAATCAAGGAACTACTCACCCACTCACGCACACATTCATACATCCATGTACGCAGATACTGGGGGCAAGGTGGGTTAAGTGTCTTGCCCAAGGACGCAATGACAACATTCATTTGTGGGAGCTGGAATAACACTGTCAACCTGTTCCTCAACCAATGATATTCATGTTGAGAGCGGGATTCGAAACGCCAACCTTCAGATCAGTGGACAAACACTCGACCAAATGAGCTACTGTCGAATGCTCATTTTTTAATAATATGTTTAACAATATTGTATATTTAGAAGTGTTTTTTGGGGGATACAGTGGTCCCTCGTTTATCGTGGGGGTTATGTTCTAAAAATAACCTGCAATAAGCGAAATCCACAAAATCGTCAGCTTTATTTTTTACAATTATTATATGTTTTGCAGCTGTAAAACCCCTCACCACACACTTTATACACTTTTCTCAGACAGGAGTTAACATTTTGTCACATTTCTCTCTTGTTTAATTCATTAATAGTGTCTCTTGTGTATTTCACAGTTCCAGTTAAATTTGTCTGAACACATTCTGTACTGTACAGGAGACACGGCACGGAGATTGATTGACAATGGTCCACAGTCCCTTAACCAATCAGGACGCAGAACACAACGCACGTTCATACTATGTAAAAAAAAAAAAAAAAAACTTCTGTCATGATCCCTGTTCTGCTCTCCCTGCGCCCTCGTCTCCCCCCTCCCTCACCTGTCTGTCTCCGGAGCTGGGCGGAATCCTGACTCCTCCCACGCGCACCTGCTTCCCATCAACGCAATCAACACCACCTGCCGCGGATAAGAGGGGTCTGGACGAGTCACTCGGCGCCGGAACGTCCACGTTCTCACGTGAATATGCTCTTGGCTTTACACTGCTTCTGATCGATATCTGCTCATGCTTATCGGAACCTTGTTACTTTCCTCCAGGAATCCGCCGGGAACCAGCTCCGGACCTCCCCTGCTCATGCACCTCAGCCCTGGTATGATCCTGTCTCGTCTTGCTCCCCGTGCACCTCTGTCCCTCCACGTCCACGACTCCGCACCAACGCTCCCCAGCTTCTATGTTTTTTTGATTCTTGCCTTGTTTAAGATTACGGACTATACTTCGAACTATTACCTTTGTTGTCACGATTTTTGTGAATAAAGACATTGTTAAACCTTCGCGAGTCTGCAACCTTGGTCCTTACGTCACGCTGGTTACGACAACTTCACAAAAAAAAATCCACAAAACAGCGGGACCGCGAAAGGTGAACTGCGATATAGCAAGGGACAACTGTACTTCTGCTTCATGGTTTGCTTTGGCAATATATCCATAGGAATAGAAAGGGGTTGTGGCTGTTTTTCTTCACAAAAGTGGGAAACATTTCAAGGCCAAGCAAAACCAGATACTTTGGTGCCACAATCACTATTTAATAATCTGGTAACACACCTTTATACAAACACCTGCACCTGTTTTTAACACTTTATATGGACTCGTATATGTATTTTTTTAGTTAGTTTTTTTTTTTTTTTTTTGGATTGTATTTTGAACAGGGCACCCATGAAAAAGAGTCTAAGTGCTCTCATTGGGTTTCCCTGTGCACAACATGTGTTATCCTGACAGGCGTAAACCCCAGACTTTAAAACTAGTATCTAAAAGCAATTATAGTGTGGCATAGAGGCCAATTCAAAATATCGTGTTGAAAATCACTCTGAACGGCCACCCCGCTCACTTTCAAACAAACATGCATAAAATACGGGCTATTAACTTTAATTAGCATTATCAGCAAACTCAATTTATCATCATATGCTTATTTAGCACAGCACTGAACAATTACGATTTTTTAAGCGATCACCATTGATAAATACATTTCTAGGCAAACTCTGTCCTGCACATGTACTTAATACTAATAGCACATAATCAGCTTGTTTTAGTGATGATTAAAAAACATTTAGCGTTGTCAGGTCATCATTAATGGCGCTAACAACAAGACCGATTTCAACGCTATAACTCTACGCTCAAACTGCATTATTAACTCATACCTGATGTCTTTTCTCCCGGAGCTTGTTAAATTTATTGACAAGCAATGCAGAGGTGAGAAGTCTTACCCTTTAATATGAGCCACTGCCTGGGGTCTGGTTTGTAAGCTGTAGTCGGACAGTATTTCTGGAGTGTTGAAATTGAATGCCGGTCCCAGCTGGGTTGTACCACGTTCTTGTCTATCCATTCGTTTCGTCTGTACCTTTCACAGACTTGTTAAACAGCGATGTCACTAAAGCAGCAGCAGAAACAATACAGCCATACTGGGGCTTGTGTCCTCAGCTCCGAAATACAGAATCCTTTCATTTTCAAACAATTCTTTTATGTCGGACCAAGTGTTACAGCAGATAGGCCACCGGTCCTTTGAAAAGGACCAAATAAGGCCAGAAGAAACTCAGCTCCACTAGCTTGCTCCCTGTAGTGTCTCATCAAAGCATCACCATATGTCAATACCGCTTCAAGTATGTTCCTTTCATCATCTGTTTACATGTATTACCATTCCCCCGACAACGCACTACCTGTGAAGATTAAAGGAGACGCTGGTCTTTCGCTGACAACATAAAAATACAGTGACATAAGGTGAGGAGTACAAAAAGATTCCTCCTCCACAAAATCCAATACCTCAGAAAAAAGATAACAAAAAGCCTACAGATGACGCATCACTGGTAGTTTGTGGCTAAATGGGTAGAGCGGAACAAGTCTATTACAGGAATAGTGTGCCTTTGGATTCAGCCGGAGAAAATTACTTTCTCCTGTCATTTTAGTTTAAGGGTAAATGCTTTTCCAACAGACCGATGAAGCCCGTATGCCGCAAGTCTTTAGGAAACTCTGAAAACCTGTGTTATGGCTGTGTCCGAATGCCCCATCTACCTCCTAACTGTTCATTTACTACGTAGCCACACTCTCTGACCATATAGTGCACTCATTCAGAGAGTGAGTCGCAACATTTGGGTCATATGAGTCTGCATCTGGGTGAAAAAAGTCTGTGAAACTTCGATGAAACTTTGTAGACTCATAATAACCATATCCGTTTTTGTCAAGCTGGCTCTCACCTCACGTAAACTAACTGGATTCATCAGCTTTTTGTCTGAGATGTGGAAATTATCGCTCTTTTAAACAGCTCAAGCTAAGGAAAGTGAGTAATGCTAACAACTTTACACAGAAATGGTTTATTCAAAAGCATTTTTTTAAATATAATCAAGACTCAACAGTGCCATAAAAAAGCACTTCTCTCTGCTTTTATTCAGTTGTGTTCCAGTTAAAGATCTGTTGCTGTCCACTGCTGTTTATCTGACTTTTCTAGTGACCAGACAGGACAGGGCATTGTGGGAAATTTTGAGTGCGCTACTTTTTCACCAACTGGACATTCGGACACCACTAAAAATGGCCCCTAAATAGCACCTAAGTAGAGAATAGTCTATGTCACGGCAATCGATATCAGTGATTCTATGTAATACCTGTCTATTAAAACAACTGCGGTTTGTATAATTGAGTTGAAATGTTCCCATGGCGATAATGTGTTGTTACTGTATTCCTCGGACACATGTCAGATAAGGTGCGGGCGTGTAAAGGATGCAGCTGATAAATGGCTCATCTCAGGCCTATGTAAGGTCACTCTCTTATTATTTACAACATGGAGTCTTTGTCACGGCTCACTGACACTGACCTTGCGCCGCTTGAAGCAGCTCTGTCCATCTTTAACGCTGCCTGCATGAGCCTTCATTTTCTCATTTTTGTACAAGTGCGGTACCGGACTGGCGTACACGGCACACTACACGCTGCACATGCTAACTATACGAGAGTGGAGATATTCTCAGGCCACGGGATTGACCTTGGTCTAGATTAACAATAGTCCGTGTGGGCTCGACCTCATTAGAAATCCTCTGAGGGAGATGGGAGTATTTTTGTGATTCTTAGTGGGCTCATACTAAACATATTTATCCTTTGAAAGCTATTTGTCTTTTTGGCTGACTAAAAAGAGTGTATATCGTGTGTTTTTCAGCACATTTCAATTTTATTTTTCCCCGAAACAGGAAATTTGTATTTGCATTTAGGACTAAATGACAAACTAGCAACAGCACAACCATCATCCATGTCGATTGCCTTCAAAGGGCCAATATCATGCTGTTTTTTGTGTTCTAATGTTGTCATCACAAACAGACCTGGAGTTGTGTTTTGTGTCATTCACACATGTTTAACACACAAACCCTGCTCAACAGTCCTTTTTAAAACTCTATACACCTTCACTAGAATCATTTGGATGATTTCAGCCTTGGTATTTCCAATCTCTGCTCAACAAAAGGTAAAAGGAGCCGTTATGACATCACAAGGTGGAACAGAGCATTTTGAGCTTTGGAGATGTGCACAGACTAATAAAGAGTTGCTCAAATGTGTGTGAATGAAACAAAACACAAATCCAGGAGGTAACAACATTATAACACGGCTTAACGCTCACACGAGTCAGTTTTGCGTAATATAGGATCTTAAAAAGCAAACAAAAGTGAATAATCACCATGGTAGAAATGTGCAGATATGGACCATCCAAGATGCGCTCCAAAATGGCCATTTTAAAATATTCCCACAAATTTCTATTACGGGTAAAGCAACCACTAAAAAACGTCGCACAAGTACATTTATATCATCTTAGAGCTGTATCAAATAAAAAGTTATAGCTTCTTTTAGAATAAATTGTTGTACACAGCTCATAAAGAAAGTGGTGCTTGTAAATAATTTTAATAAAGCATAAAACTTCAGGCTTGGTGCAGAGACAGCTGAGCCAGATGGTAAGTAGGTAAGTGTAATTCAGAGAGGACTAGGGACACTTTGCTGTGCTGTGGTTCCTTGGGTTTAATGCCTCTCTCAAACACACTCTCCTGATTACCTCTGATTCAGCTCCAATAACAGCAGTAATAAGGTGGCTAAATGGCTTGGGCTAGTTTAGGAACACAAGAATATCAATCATACCACACTGCTATTTAATCTAAAGGCGCTGACCGAGGATGATGACTCACAATGATTATAATTTGGGGATTGGTCTAATGATACTGCTGAGACAAGCGTTCTGTCGGAGAAAAAGCTGCACTATGTCATTATGCACGAGGCCGCCGTAGTTCAAATGGGCCGGACCCTCAATGTCGAAACCCAGTGTGAGGTTTTGATTCGGCTAAAAACATGTCCTTGATGAGTTATGCCCTGCGGAGGCACACACTTTTGAATTTATGGGCTCCTCATCCAACTGCTGGCAACACTGAAAAATAGCATATAAATGATGGAGTTATTGAGAGCGCTAAGAAAAACATCAAGCTGCGTTTCCATTATATTAATTGGAATCACCCCCTCCTCCCTCCCATCTTTTCGAAATGGCTGTGGCCGGACGAGGGTCGAGCGGTGATAAATGAGCGGCTGGAGTATGAATATGGCCTTGGAAAATAATACGATGAAACATGAGAACAACTGCTCCCTTTTGTTTAGACTGACCTTGTAATTAATCAGAGTCCACGCTGTGATGGGGGAGAATGTACAGGAGTTTGGGGGATGGGAGGAAGGAAATGAGGAAGAGGTGGGAAGAAATCCTCGGGGAAGACGACATGGGGAAATCCTTAGTGGTAGAGCAAGAAGTTTTATTTAGTTTGGGGTTTTTTGGGCATTTTTTTTGCACAGATGGACATAGTTGCAATATTTTTACAAAAACGAATCAGCGTTCAGTGGTGATGTGCATAAGTAACCGTGAGTCGTCTGTGTAATTCCTCAGTCGTCCAGGTATAATCTACAAAGTCACTGACACTTTTAAATCTTCAGTAGCTCCTATAATTCTTAAGTTATACTCATCAAATTTCAGCAGCAGGTAAACTGAACCTTCTGAGATTTTTGGCAATATATACGGTTATAATTGTTCACTTACACTTGAACTTATCACTACTTAAACTACGGGAAGTAAAAATGACCTAATTTTTAAAAATAATGTTTTTTAAGTGTCCACCATTTCCGGTTTCACCCTGAAAAGCCCGATCCAACACACTCTGCATAACATTTGAAAGCATTTTCGTGCCTATGGCTCTTATTTGATATTTCATATTACGTTTCAAGTCGTTTATTGTCTGAGGTTTATTCACAAATACCTTTTCTTTAAGATCACCCCACAGGAAGAAATCGGGACTAGTCAGGTCTGTGGAGATCCCATACTTCCCCCTGTCTTTGAAAACGACTTATTATTCCTTTAATGGCATTTACGCTCGGGGCATCTCTGGTATTAAACGCAGTATTTGACCCACGTGACTCAAAGTACCACTGTACAATGAGGGTTCGTTCCTCTGTGCTGTATTTGCTCAGATTAATGTCAGAAGGGTCGTTCTAAATGCTCTGAAAAAATGAAAGGAAAATATTCAGAAACAAAAGAGTTATGATTTTTTTCAACTGTCAAATCAAATCTCTCAACTGAATAAAAAGTTGTAGGAGTGGAGACATTTCGCTGTTCATCCAAGCCGCTTCTTCAGTTCTGGTCATGTTACTGGTGGACACAGCCTTAAATCTACCTGAAGGTAGCAGTGAGTCATGTAATTTAGGCGAAAAGCATTAATAAAATGACTCATCCTGAGTAATATTTTCCCCAGAAGAAGAAAACTAATAGCCTTTTTGGATTAGATGAATGGCCCCCCATAGAAACATGAGCAAAAAGGCACGACACAAACAAAATTTTCCAATTAGAGTTCATAGTACTGAGTCACATAGACGCCTACATACACAAAATGATTCACTGCCCAAAATAGAACATGGCATTTGCACATTCTGATGAAGATGCTAAAATAATAGCATGGAGCCTCAACGAGCAATGTAATGTAATTCTGACATCATCAAGTGAAAGAGAGCCGAGTTTGCAATTCTCGCCCTCTAGCACAAAACACACATACACAAACACATCCTTAATGGCCGATTTCTGCCCACCTGGAAACACACCATCTCAAATGTATACGAAAAAAAATGCTGTGTTAAAACGTTATATATATATTTCAGGTAGACTTTGCTGGCTACTACATGTCCCACAATGCATTTAGCTGGAAAAAGTGGCCATTCATTATATAGTGCAATAGTATTTGTGGTGGTGGTGCCAGTTTATTTTTCCTGGCTGTAGAATAATGGCGATATGGAGAACCACAGCAATTCTCCTGCACTTATACTTGCCAGAACTCAAACCCGATGTTAGAGTTGTATAGAGGGGTAAGGTGCTTTTCCGCAATTTAATCCTGTCTAGATCAGCCGATATCTCTCTCTGGGTGAAATATAAAAGGAACAAAGTAAAGTTCTCTGTATTGTAGTAAATCAGAGCATAAAGTGAAGCTGCGGAAAGGTTAAATGGGAGATAGTTTTTTTTAATGAATACTACAATTTAAGAAAGACATAACAGAGTGGGAACTGAAATCATGCACGTAATTAATCTTAAGCTCTGAAAGTTTTATAGCTGGCCTTAACCACCAGGAGCACAGAACAGCAGAGGCAATGCAGCGTATTTGGCAAATGTAGAGATTTATCTTTACTCCACACAAATACATTACAGGACACATCTTGTAGCAGAGCCATTATTTCACCCAGAGAAAATATGCTCAACAAAATCGAATGCAGAAACAAGAATTTATAATCAGGCTGATAATATACGGCAGCTCTCTGGGAGCTTGAGTACTGTACACCACAGAGAGAGGGATTTGATAAACTGTATAATGTTTATGGATGTGGGCTATCACAGCAGGCAGTTAGGCAAATGTCAGCGCTTTATTAGCCATGCAAAGTGGAGATGATATGAGTAATATTCTGGTGTCAAACGTTATTACATTTTCTTAACATAGCCAAGGGTATCACTTTTAACAAGGTCATTTCTTTTAGTTTGATTTAATATAGATTGTAACAAGATATTTAACCATTGTAATATTATAGTATTCTCTTTTTCACACAAAGGACCACTTTGTTGTTAAAAAACAAACTGCAGATTGGGTTTATTCATGTTTAATTATTAAGACCTTAAGAACATGTACTATAGGCTAATACTGTTATTGAGGGAAAAAAATAGTGAGTCTATGAATTCAGCATTTTTATGACACTTATCCTCTAACATTCATATGCGTGAGTGAGAGGAGCTCCATCGTAACACACTTGGGAGGGGCTTGACATTGACAAAGTCAATTCTTTCTGCCCAAGTTAGCGAACAACAACAAAGAAGTCTTCCTATTTATGGACAGAAACAGAGCTAAGACAGGTAGGAGACACCGTGACACTCACATTCTCCTCACCTGTCTCCTGCTCCTCCAGAACAGTCTCCCTGTTCTGCTGCACGCCCCCGTGTGAGCGGTGCTGCTGCCCCGAGCTCTGTAATACAACCCCTCTGTGTGTCCGGACACAGAGCCGCCAATGTGAGCGCCGCTGCAGAAAAGTCACCTGCTGTAGTTTTCTCATTGTGTGCACTTGTCTTTAAAGAGAAAGTCCGCTGTTTGCAAAGACTCACAGATTCCACATTGGACACCGTCTCCCAGGCTTATTAAATGGGTCGTTCAGAGTTTCACTCAAATGTAAATCAGAAGCTAGACGAACCGCTTTTAGAAAGGCAGGACTCCACTTACGATGCACAGGGACATATGAATGACAGGCGGCTGAGAGCCCTGCTCGTTAGTGTTGTATAAATTAAATAGATCGAAAAAGAGCTAAACTGACTACAGTTTGTTTCTACACTAAATGCATATGTTTAATTGAAAATCTACAAGTGGCTTGCTGACCACTAGGGGGCGCTGGTGGACCACCTGTGGTCCGCAGACCACAGCTTGAGTTCCACTGCTAAAACCTTATAACAGGTGCTATCAAAATTGACAGTGAAAAGTCTTTTCATTTTCCAGCCATAAACTGTTTTATGAAACACATACCACAATAAACCAGGCCCTATCCTCAGGGTCAGAACATCTCTAAAATAGTGAGCTGTTTACAATACAAGCGTGACATATCGACAAACTGTCAGAGCCTTGTGCTGCGATCGGGCAATTTACAATCTGCTGGTCTTGTGAGCTTGCAGTCTTTTAAGGTCGGAAGAGCGCACTCTTAATACCTGACCCCACGAAGAAAAGGAAGTTCAAACACCCGAATAGCTTTTCCATTTGATGGCGCGGCTGGAATGCCTTTTGCATTTTTAAACTTGAAACATGTGATAGTTTGAGAATTTTAACTGCTAGCAGCCAGTTAACAACTGAGGACTTCAAATACATTTGGTTAAATGATAATTGTGATTATTCTGGTCACAATAGAACAAAAAAATAATCATAATCGTGAGAATTTTAGATTCCAAAATATGTTATATAAAACTTTATTTGGAAATTCTGACATCACAAAAGCTGGTCAGATACCAGTGGAATGGTTACTCATCTCAATACCTGTAACACTAGATTTGATATTATGACACCACTACTCACAATACAACTAAACTCCTACAGCCTCATAGAAGCAGCAGTGTTTCCGCCCATTGTGTAAATGCAAGTTGTAATGTGTATGTGTGCAGTGTCCGCTCAGCCAGAGTAATGGAGCAGCCCCATCTGGATCCAACACACCGTCCAGACTGTCCAACCGTCATCAGGGGATGAATGTGCTCGGAAACTGTATGTGTGTGTTTGTGTGTGTGTTTGAACTACAGAGGCTGTGAGTGGTCAGCCAGGAGGCGAGACTTAAACACTTCACCTGTTACTACCACCACAGAGTCCACATATAAACACAAGACAATGGAAGATTACAGAATTTAAATACTAAGAGAAATGAAATGTCTAAGCTCAGTTTGTTTTCCTGCAATTTGTGCTTCTCCACAACACGATCAAGGCCTAACTTTATTACAGTAGCAGCTTTTGGCCGCAGCTGAAAAGTCTGATCAATTTGGCTTATCGGGGCCCATGACTCCACAAAACATTCAGCTGCTTGGCAGGGGCTGACAAGGGAATGGCAGGCAGCGAAAGAAACCAATTGTGGCTCAGCAAAAAAGGCAAACTGTGGCCCCAATGAAAGAGCTCATTTTCAGCCCACTGCACTAGTGATGTGATGTTCGTGAACGAGTCGGCTCTTTTGAACAGTTATTCAACGTGAACGGTTGAATCTGGATCTCATTTTTAAAAAGAGACAAAATTATTATTTTTTGTTTGCATTTTACACTGATTAACGCTAAACCAACACAAGTGACAACTCAGAAGCAGAGCGGATGACACAAGCGAGAGCTTTGTGTAGCCTACAAACAAAAAAACATATTTGGCATTGTAATAGCAGTTTTAAAAATATTTTCATTGTAGTGCAACGCGCTACCACAATCAATCTGAGCCATTTTAAACAGATTAGGTCACTTAGATCTCGGTCACTTTATGGTCACTTTCATTAGCTTGTTGTTAAAATGAGTTTTCACATTGGCTTCTGTCATATAAATGAACAGTAAAAGAGCCAGTCTTTTGAACGGCTCTTTGAAATTAGCGCATCCAACAGATATGGATTCCATAAAAGGGGCGAAAGTCCCGTCACTACACTGCAGTCTAGTCTCCAAAACGCAGAACTTTAATTTATGCTTTACCATTAAGCGTGAAATTATGAGCAGACTCCGTTTTTTCTGAAGTCATAATGATAGAACTATAAAACAAAAATCCACTGAATAATCATGACATTTTGAAATTACTGTTTAAAGTCTTAAATGAATTTTTCCAAGCACAGCAGATTTGGTTAAACTTTTCCTGCTGCAGAGTATATCACATATTGACCTACGTGGAAGAAGAGAATAGATTTCATGCAAAAGACTTCTTCACTGTTTTTTTCATAGCAGCGAAAGTTAACATGTTTCATGATTATGGCAATTTAGAACCATCTAAAAGTAGACAAATGTTTATTCATGTTGATCGAGCGCTCAAATGAATACACATGTAAGTGATTTCTAATATTCTCAGTCATTACCAGAAAATATCCAGCTGGTGCAACTTGTCTGATTGCTTTCACATCTTTTAAAATAGATCCAGAAACAGTACAGAACATTGGTGAATCAGAATGTTCCAGGAAGCACTCGCAAAGTCAACCTCCAAACCACCTACACATCTGGGTCAGCAAAGCCAGGAATGAAGATCCCACTCCTCCTATTCAAAGTCGTTTTAGTCACAGCTGAATAGAGAGAGACAGTAATCTACCCACAAACCATTACAAGGATATTCACTTTTCCTCCTTGGTCACATTGAGCGCTCCCTAAGGGCTGGCTGACAAAACACAGCTTGCGTGGAATGATTTACCTGTTGCTGCGTTTGGGAAGCAAGAGGAGGCGGTTTTGGAGAGGCACAATTTCTCACAGCAACTGACACCATCGGCCCAAAAGTCATAAAGTGATAGGGGGCCATCCATAGAGCAGACGTAGCTCATTCCTACGACTGCATCCCGCAAAGTTTACGATGTTTTTTTTTTAATGTAGCTGAAATAAAAAGCCTGTCATAAATGTGTGAGTAATCCAAGCTGAACACTGCTATAAAGTTGCAAGACGTGAAATAAACATGGTACGTATCATAATACATCCAAGTTATGCATACAGCGAGTTGAAGGATTCTCTATGACCTGTTTGTACTTTGTATCGAATGTACAAACACATTTTGTATGGAATCAAATATAAGAGTTCCTGACAGTCTGACATGGACGGCAGAGCGCTAAAACTGTGAATCGTATAGTTTAGGGACAAATTATCTGTTCACTGGTTCACAACTTATATCTTTTAACAATGGAAATGGTCACAATTTTCGCAAAAAAGTGCTCATGGACACAAAACCATTACTTGTATCTTAACAAAATCACAAAATTCTGAAGTGTAACTCTAAGTATAAGTTAACAAATAACTAATTATATATTTGTACTTTTTAGTGTATCGGCCTTAAGTCTCCAGCACAGGCTAATATTTTGTTTGGATCAATCTGTGCCTAGAAAATAAACACAAAGCTACAAAGCTTTATATTAACACTTTAATACGAAGAGAAAGCTGCACAAAACATGGCTGCACAGTTCTCTTACAGGTCTATGGTAAAAAAAAAGGGGCTTGGGGGAGTTTAGAGTAAATTTTAATTACATCATTTGGGGAAGATGATCAAAATTGGCGCAAAAATATTGGCGGAGCTTAAGGCCATCAATTGCTGTGGATTTGCTGTTGGCTATAAAAAAACATTGGTCGATCTTTACTGAAAATATTATATTATGACTATGACTATATTGACTACAAAATGATGAGGAGACATCGATTCAATCTTCATCGAGTACTGTTGAGCCCAAAGTCCCTCAGCATGTTAGAACTCCCTCCACTTACCCACCTCTTAGAGCGCCTCCTCAGCAGTGGACAGCCTAATCTGTGTGTCCTGTGACCCCTCAGTAAGACCACTGGGAGGTGGAGTCCTCTCACAGCTCTGGTGCTGACCCAACAACAGAAAAGGACCACAAAGGCCGATCTGGGCGCGCTGTGGGTGACAGGACTTTACCAAAAGGCCAGTTGGACTCGCAAAGATGATTTGGCAGAGTTTGATTTGTTAAATGATTTGGCCACCAAGGCTGCAACAGAACCTCATTTAAATTCATGCACTTTTTAAATTCGGCTCCACTGCCTCAGTCTAGTTGTGAGGGGCTGTTTTTCAGTTTTATCTACTTGAAGATTTCATATATTAAGTGCAACATTTCCATGTGATACACCTACCAGCGTGATACAAATGCAGTTCCTTTAAGGCCACCTATATACATAGGGCAAATTTTATAAACTTGTAAATCTAACTCTGATTCAGATTCCACAATGTGTTTACATATAACATTTTGAAACAAAAATCTGTTAACAATAATATGAACCAAAGTAAACAATGTCATGACTTCAGGCCTTAAAACTGAATCTAGACAAGCGGCCATTACATGACACAGCTTTACTTATTGCTAGGCCTGTCACAATAACACATTTTCAAGTGCGATATATTGCTGAAGTAAATATAAACAATAAACATTTGTTTGTTGTTAGTATTTATGGTGACAGGCCCGCTGATTGTAATACATTTTCATGGTATAATCCTACAGTTGTTTCAAATACTATTTTCTTGTTTCACAATAGATTTTTTTTTTGCTCACAGTGTTTGTGCCAACTCTGGCTCACGTACACAAAGTCATAGTTTCAACCTCCTGCACCCTTCATAGGGTCTGACACCTGTTCCCATGGCAACGCTATCAATAGGGCATCAACCAGGGTCAGAAAGTCTCTGTGTCTGAGTGCAGCGCCCCCTCTTCCGCAGGTCCTGACATTTGAAGTACTGTCTGGCTGTGCCTACTCTTCCCTGAAACAGTTCCACAGGCAGCCCACTCATCCCAACAACACATTTTTAAATGAAACAATTACCTTGTAATTATAGCTTTTAAAATGTACAGTGTGGTGCTATTCGTCCTGTGCCATTGCAGACTAAATACAGTTTTTAAGCTTAGAAAAATTTGCAAGAGCTGTAATTTATGTCTATAAACCTTGAATCCTGTAAATGTCATCCAATGTCAGTGAATTAAGAGTCGAATTCATGCATTTATTCATGCAGGCTTATCAGAATAAGTAAGTGGATTAGCTGGGCAATGGATGTCATCATATAGCAGTGTGGATTCAACCTTTTTTACTTCACATAGTGATGACTGCAGGTGTCTTATTAAATAGTAAAAGGCTAAAATCCTTTTGATAAAGTGTGTTTAAAATCTGTGAAGTATGACAGATAGCCACGACAGTTTAGAATTTGGCAAGTTTGGTAACAAATGCAGATGGTGTGAGGATTGGGGTAGCCTGCTGCTATAACATCAGAGTAAATCAATTTTCATCCCACTGTGGTAAACAGGACAGCAGCCAGGTCCGCCTGACCATATGCAAAGTGTATGCAATTCATCTAGCCATAGTTAAGGTGTGTCAATAATACTGTCACTTTTTCTCAGCCAGGAACACTTCTGTGGCCCCAGCTAACCTGTTTTAATCCTCTCCCAGAGGTCCACTGCAAAGTCGATGTGAGCCACGCTCTTAAGAGAGAATGCCAATGACTGTCCCCAAGCCACCTGCCCATGTGTTTCTTTGGAGAAGAGCTGCCAGCACAAACCTTCATGATTAGATTATTCACAAATTGATTTACCTCTCAAATTAGCGTTTAACTTCCAAGAGGAAAGAGAAAGAGGAAAGAGAAAGAAAGAAGTAATCATAAACAGAAAAATGTGGAAGACTTATGTAAAAGCTAGACTAAAGAGATCAAAGTACTGTACTCTTGAAAATAACTACTGGATAGCCATAGTGTTAAGTATGTTTGTATGTTTTTTCCAAGGCTGAAATGTTCTATCTCTCCATTATGAGACATGGTACCTGAATTCAGATATAATCTAAATGCATTCTTTACTGTTCACAGACAAACATAGGAACAAACCTTTTAAAGCTCCAATGACACAATTTTAACTATTTCGTTATAATGAGATGACAGCTCCTTGCAGCAGCTGACTGTACACCTGAGCGGAGCATTTGACTCTAAAGAAAGTTGTTGATAAAGACGATGTGCTAATTAAAGCTGTATCATGTCTCCAGGGCTCTTTCTGAAGAACAGTGCAGGAGTCTGACAAGTCACTTTAGAGGACTGCCGTGTTGTGTCATGCTTCCCACCAGCACCGAGGTACATTTTGATTATCTATCAGTTTGAAGAGCGTTGTTTCAATGACATGGCTGCTCCACTCCCCAACGTCTGCCAAATGAAAACAGCACTGTGCCATCCCCAGAGGAGTTTAATGATCCACAAACACACACAATGTCTATGTAGCACACACGCAGGCACGCACACAGCACAGTATTGATCACTGTCACTCTGTCAATACACACAAAACAAGCCTATAAGCTATACAGAAATCAGGACAGTGAAGATTTGTTAATGGTCAGAGATACCAGATACCAGAGTCCCCTATTTTGGTACATTTGCCACACAAAGTCACAAACACACAACAGCCAACAGTAATTGAGAGGACTAGAATTACGAACAAAGACCTCTTGTTTTTTTCCAGTGCTGTCTGGCGTCGGATAATTTGGGATGAGTTTTTGGCAGGCAGTGTTCTACCACGGCAACAAGAAAACATTCCCGCAGAGAGGAACGAACTGCATGAACCTCACCGATCTCCGCTGTGCTACACTAGTGTCACAAACCCCGGACAAGGGCTTAAAATTTGAAACCAAACTGAATAGTAATCAGCAATCAGTTGGAGCCAAAGAGGAAGGAACACAAGTGCAGTGGTCTAGCCGAGACATCTCCAGCCCTGGATCTCGGTGACTGCGTCGGCCTGTCTGGGCACTACGTGATAGTGCGAAAGAAGGTGCCATAAAAGTAGAAAGAAAGTACGATTTGAAAACAAGGGTGTGAAAGAGCACATGAGGACAGATGCTGTGACAAATGTGATAGTAGCTAGCACCCAAGTGGCACTGCAGAATAATGGAATTAGTGTCCACAGACTCCAGCATTAACAGGTTGCTTCAGGTTGGAGTAGAATATGTGATTAAAACAAGACATGAAGCAATTATCTCAATTAGTCCAACAGGGGCCAAGCTGCAAATTATTCTAATTTTCTTAACCAAAAAAAAAAAAGAAGCTCGTTACGATTTAATTTATTTTCATCCCAGTGAGCTCTTTGTTATCTTTAAAGTGTTTCGGGTTCCATCTTTTCCCGACATGTTTTGCTGTGCTAGTTTCCACTTCTGACGGATTTTATTAAATGTCCTAAAGTTGGAACTGCAGAGAAATGGATGAGTAGCTTTTAGACCCACTGTGTATTTTTGATAACATTTTGAGATGACATCCTGCATAGATTAGTAGTTTTCACACAAATCCCATGCAGAAAAAAGTAAATGTGGCGAGTTGAAATTCAGGTGAGGGAGGAAAGACACACTGAGATAAAATAGATGGCCCTGAGCTATGGGTGATATGTTTGAACAGACAAAACAGAGGGAGAGTGCGAAAAACAAGAATTGGGAATAGAATACACCAGCTCAGCCTCTCTCCGGCGCTGTCAAAATTTGTTGGGGATGGATTCTATTTCATTCTTTTACAGTCCAAACACCTCTTACAAAAGATTAGATTAGGCAAGAATTCACTCAGGCTTTACAATGAACTGTGAAACAAAACCCCATATACGCTCAGAGAACAAAAAGGCAAAAACGAATGTATGTTCCTTCAGTAAAAGTTCATTCTGTCTTCAGTTTTAAGCTTAGAAATAACTATTCTTTTTGTAAGGCAGGAGAGTTTGTTTACCTGATTTACATGTTTCGGTTAGTTCTTGCAGAAGAGGCATCAATCGTAATGAGGGAGTTTACACCTTATCACACTTTGGATGCAGCTCTGGAGAAGGCAGAAGAGTAAAGGAGGTAAAATTCTCCCAGCTGTCTGGTAAAACCATGTGAGCAGCCTATAAAACACGTCACTACAACATCACAGGATGCTACTGAGGAATGTGACAGGAAGTAATTGAAAGATGTAAACAGAGGTGGGTCTGTTTCATTTGCATTTATTCAGCTACATCTATTTGCGTAACCTTTTAAAGAAATTGTGTTTTTCAGAGTACCTTTTGAGTATAGTTTTGTACAGTTCTTTAAAAAAAAATCAAATGAAAAAACTGGTTATGATGAACCCAAACATCCATCATCTCTAGTGACAATGTGATTTAAATTTTTCTATAGAGACTTATTTGCATGTAAGGGGAAAATATGAAGGGGGTGGGTCAAAAATGTAATTGTCTTGACCGAAATAATGGGGACTGTGCAATGAGTGGAATATGCAAAGAATAGAATATGCAATTATGGGAAACGTGTAATGAGTATAGTGTGCACTTTTTATATTGGCCCTTTTGTGTCCTCAGCCCTGTGGACAAAGGATGGAAATGATCCTTTGGCTTTAATCTGGTGTGTTTACGTTCATGTTGCATCATGTCTGTTCATTAGCATGCATTGTCCCAATCAAATGAATAAATAAATAAATAAAAAATATATTTTTTGAGGTAACAATACTCTTATTTCAGTAAAAGTTTTGTTAGGCTTGTCACAATATTTACTGTATCGATACATAACAGATAGAACAATACTTTCTGGGGGTCAATATTTATCGTGGGGACTTTTTCTTTGCAGTAGTGGGAAAACTTTTCTGTAAGATGCAATTTGAGCTGTAGACGTTTGAATTATGACTCATTATAGATACAAACAAACTACAAAAGTGTTGCATTATTTACTATTTTTAACAGTTTTGTACATTTCAAATAGTTTCTGGGCTAAAATTCCGCTTTATGGTTTGGTTTCAATATTATCGTTTATCATCTATATTTACTTCAGCAATATATCACACTTCAAAATGTGTTACTGTGACAGGCCTAAGTTTTGTTTCTTTTTCCCACTGCAAGTCTGACAAAGGTTTATGTTGACAATATGAAATGATATGAACATTTGTGTTTCTTGCAGCTCCTTCATATATGATTTAGTCTGTCTAATTTTTATGTCCATCCTTTAAAAATATAGCTTTTTGTGCCTTATTTAATGTTTTATCCTTCAAATTACATAAACTTCCCGGCAGTTACTCTTTAAGATATTCTTGTAGTACTTTTCCCAAATAATTTTTTACTCTTGATTAAGTTTTTGGACCACTACTTTGTACTTCTACTTCTTGAAGCAACGTTACTCCTACCCACCTCTGTAAAGCAGGTAAACAAACTCCATCTGACAAAAAGAATCATTATTTTTATGTATCTAACTTGCCTCAAAGTGAATTAAAACATAAATTCTGCGCACTAAGTCGTCTCACAAATGCACCACTGTTGATATATAGTATGTAAATGGATTCAGTGACCTTTGTATTACCTTCCAACACAGTACAGAAGAATACACGATTTTCCTTCTGTGACCCTCTGAAATATGGCCAATGTGCTACCAAGACAATAGGCAAAAAGTAGATTCAACCAAAAGGTGAATGCAGAATCTTCCGTGTTGCCGTAATGTGTGATTTCACCCAATTTCAAGCATGACTGACCCAATAAAACTCCTGCATCCCATTTAAACCTTCCTCCAGAAATAACATTTATCCAATTTGTTTCATGGCTTCCCGCTCCTGTGCGCCCGCCTCACACATGCCTGTGGCGGCTAAGTGGATAGTTGAGGTCTTGAAGAGAAAGGGAGTCTCCGGTCCACCTTTATAACCACATCTGTGGGCTAATCCACCATAACAGGTCCAGGTAATTTAGGGAAGTGATATTTGTAGAAAGGATAATCTTAACTATACCATGCTCCTCCATATCACTCTCTAGAGCAGAAGAGGCTTTTATCTAATGCCTACTGAGCAGCTCCAATACACCAAGCCTGCTGTACTATATTACAAAATGCTAATATAGTACGGTGTGTTTGTCTAAAGCTGGACCTGGAGTTTTAGACTTAAGCTAATGTGTCACTATTTAAATATAAAACATAATTAAGATAAACTAGCCATAGAGAGCTGCATACTGAATACTGATTATGGTAATTTCTTTGTCGGTTCAGCTGTGCGTGTGACTGAAAGGGTTTTATTCTGTACTGTTTTCTCTTTTAAAGTCAATTTTATGATGATTATTTGTTTTCATTTGTTGTATTGTGATTTTAATGTCTTTCTTATTCTGTAAAGCATTTTGAAGTACTTTGTGTACATCCATCCATCCATTTTCTTCCGCTCATCCGGGGCCGGGTCGTGGGGGCAGCAGTTTAAGCAGGGACTCCCAGACTTCCCTCACCCCAGACACGTCCTCCAGCTCCTCCGGTGGGACCCCATGGCGTTCCCAGTCCAGCCGAGAGACATCGCGTGTCCTGGGTTACTTTGTGTATAAATTGTGGTATATAAATAAACTTCCCTCGCCTTGCCTTGCCCATCTAACTTAGATTTAAACATGTCTGTGTAATCCCTCAATCGTTAAATAAGATGCGTTTTCAGCGTAGTTAGCTCCTCTATTCAGACAGATATAAGGCAGTGTCCACCAGCAATTTGACTGGCTTGGACGAGGAGCGAAAGGCCTTCACTTAAAAACCTTTGTCCAATTGACAGAAATTTCCTTTTGCTTGGATTAAACCTGATTTTTTTTTACTTAGATCTAATTGGTTAGCCTCCAGTCCACTTCAATTACAACCCCTCTCCCCACTGTGCCCAACACTATAATGTTAGTGTTTCTCTGGCTGCTTTTCAGTGGGTGACCCTGGATGTGCTGCTGGATGCTCTGTTTCCAGGCACAGGGCCTATCACAGCAGCAGCATGCGGCGCACGGTTAAATCCATCCAGCTAACTACCACAGCCCTTTCTATTCTACTACATTTCCTGCACCGCTCACATTGCTAATTGGAAATGAACTGGGTAATTAACCACCTTGTCTCGTTGTCGGAGATGAAATATTTTCTTCTCCCACTATGCAACCCCCTTTGTCGTCCGCACACAATGACAGTATTTTTGTCCATCTCCCAGTCCAAATCCAATCCGAATTACCAGCGGCTCAAAGGGGAGCTGACTGGTTTTTGATGAAGGAATCATGGAGACGAGGCAGAAAGCGGAAGAAATGGTAGCGTAGGTTCTATGGTGTTGCGGCTTATCGCAGAACACAGCTCTCTCTCCTCTGACATAACCACTTATCTCTGGTCACAGGTTTGCACTCGCTGCATAGAGAATTCAGAATAATGCGGCATCTCTCTCAAATCTGCACTTTTTATTATGGAATAGAGAGTAAGTGAGATGCATAGTATAACACGGACAAGAAGATGCACAACTAAAATGTAAAGTTTCCATTAAAGCAGCAGCAGCAGAAGGAATGGCTTCTTTACAACAGTAGTCAATTTTGTCTGCTGCAGATCAAGGCTTCACCGAGCGATGGGAGAAGCAGATGAGAGTTTTATCTTACACAAAGTAATGGTGACTACGTTTAAGGTTACAGATAAGGACCCAAGAGATAAAAGAGATCCTGTAATTATGAACTCATCTGAAGCTTTATACGGCTTTCCTAATTCTAAGTTTGGTCTCTCATTTCGAAGACATCGTTAACTATATTTAAAAGATATGCTATACTAATTTAGAGTCAAAGGAATATGTGTGATTGGTAGATGACTTTATTTATACGCGCAGGTAGAATTGGTTTGCAGTCATAAGATATCAAATAAAGATACAAAATCATAAAGGAAAGTGCCCCATAGCGCTGATCAAAACATGATAAACCAATAAAAAGAGCCCATGACTAAAAACATGCCATATAAAAACAATTAAGGTGCAGTTTACAGATTATTTAGCAAACAAAGCAGCTCTACTCCTGTCAGTAAAGTTCGTCATGGTTTGGAGCTGAGCAGACAGATGCAGTAAATGGAAGTGAGAGTTTATTGCGTGGGCTCTCTCTGGGATGACAATCTTGTGTAATGAGAAAAATTAAGCAGTGTGAGTTTCTTCTGGTTGAGCTAAACGTCATCGCAGTTCTACAAAGGAACGTCCTCAAAAACATCCAACCAAAGAATGGTACTGAAGTCCACAGTGCGCCACAGTGTAACATTTCACCTGTAATTTGCTTCGGTCAGACAGTCCATCAACTCATTATAAACAGTGGGTGATTTTTACAGCAGAAATAAATGAAATGTATAACGCTTTTGTGTTTAGGTAAGAGCTGGTGGACTACAGTGGATCAGGAATGAGAATAGTCTAATCACAGACGCCCCAGTGTAGAAATATTTGCCTAAGACAAAGTAAATGAAGTGAAAACAGCAATGTACTGTAACTCAATGTTACAAGTAGAATACATTAAAGGTCCTATATTACACAAAAATTGATTACTGTCATCAAAAACATACCTGGAGTTTTGTTTTCATTCAGACGTTTGAGTAATCCTTTGTTATTAGACAGTCTGCATCTGCATATTATGTGAATTATATGTGCAGGTTTGAAAAAAAAATTATAATAAGGAAACAACATTATAACATAGATCAGCAAACAGCATAAAACAGGCTCTTTAAAACCAAGCCCAATGGCCCGACCTCTGCATCACAGCTGAATAAACCCCTGGTGAGGCGGTAGTAGGTGCTGTATTTTGTAAATGATAGGACAGCCTCACTTCATTGTTTCGCTTACCATTCTTACACAGCACATTACACTTATGTTCACAGTGATAATGTAGGACATGCAACATCATTCCCTTCGATTGCTCTGTCAATTATTCAGAGGAAAATGAACGCAGTCAACAATGCATGCCACATCGATGAGTCCAACCTCCACAGTGTTAAAGTGGAATTGACTTCTGCTCATTTCCCAAATGGCACATATTTGACTGGCCCAGCGCTGCAGGGGCTACAGGAAGCCCAGTGACACACAGGCTCTCACACGCTCTCCATTTCTCCATTTCTCTGCAGGGAATCAATGATGTCTGCTTAATTATTGGGTGAATTTAATCAGCTGCACAGCGGTACTTACTGCCATGTGACCCACTGGCTGTCAGGAAGTCACTGGCTTTACCACAGTTAGTGCTCTAATAACACTGCAATAATTAAGAGTGCAAGTGTTCAAATTGTTACACAGGTAGAAGGTAACAAGAGACTCCACAGTCCACCTACAGCTATAGGAGGAAAATCATGATGTTCACAGGAAATGGCCGTTTAATGATGCAGCCCTTGAATGTAGGGTGAGATGGAGCTGAATTCAAAACATTGTAGACTGCTTTTAGATTACTGTAGTTTTCAGACGATAAGTTGTTCCAGAGTATAAGTCGCACCAGCCAAAAAATGCATAATAATAAAGAAAAAAACATATATAAGTCACACTGGACTATAAGTCACATTTTTTGGGGAAATTTATTAACAAAATCCAAGACCAAGAAACAGACAATTTATCATGAAAGGCAAGTTATAATAATAATAATAAAATACAGAACAACAGGCTCAATATCATTACAGCACGCTAATGTAACACATTTATATTTATTCAGCGACATGAAGCATAGACAGAACTCAAAACGTGTCTGGTTTGTTAATGTAAGATATTAACAGTTAATCAAATAAATAAAGCAGAAAAAATAAGCAACAAGTTTACTCTCACTCCAAATCACTAAATCCATTGAATTCTTCATCTTCGGTGTCGCTTCTGAACAACACCAACTCCAGAGGTAGATAAAGCACCGCTTCTGCTTCTTTTGAATTACCGTCATGTTGAAATTTTAAAGGTTCAATGGTACCAGAGCAGTAAATACTGGTACAACCCTAAACTGTGACAATAAGATGTGAAGTTATATATTTAAATCATTTCACATATAAATCGCATCTGAGTATAAGTCGCACCCCCGGCCAAACTATGAAAAAAAGTGCAACTTATAGTCCGGAAAATACAGTAGTTATTTCCATGTGTCAGGTTTGATCAAGTTACACTCAAACGATTGATGTCTAAAGATAAAAGGTGTTTCACTTTGAGGTGAAATGTAAAAACTAGTTTGTTCATAAAGGCGTGGCTGATTTTGTGTCATACTATATACTTTGTTATTGATAATTCTTAGATTACATTAATTGATTCATATAAATCTATTTTAGAGTTGAGTATATTGAGATACTCTCCATACCAAAAGATGTCTCTGAATATCCCTGTAACTTCCAATAATACAAAAAATATCTCACTTTTACTAAATTCCTTGTAATAGTCGGCAATTGTTAATAAAAAAGGCACAAAAGAAATATTTTTGTCAATTTGGCAAATTAAATGTAAATACCAGGCATTTGCAACTATTTGCTCAAACCCCAGTATTTGCCCCCGTGAAAATTCCAGCCTCTTTAAGAGATTCATTGCAAAACCAAAATGTCAGGCTTACAGATCCCCACAACCCGGGCCAACAAATGCAGCTGAACAGAATCTGCAGCAACTGTATTTCATTGACCTCTATCTTTAGAAAGAGGCTGGGCACTGGGCAATTAACTGCTGTCTAAAAAGTGTTCATCAGAATCAGGCATAATTTAAAAGCAAATGTACTTGAGGATAATTCATGTATCCAGGGCGCTTTTGGCTGGACATTTTCTCCCGCTGCTCGCAGTCTGACTCCACTTCCGACAAACAGGCTACACATAAGGACTGAACACATAGATAAGTATCAGAATAAAGCAACATCCGGAGTTAATCCTGAGCCGAGCAGGCAGCAAACAGCATCTGCCTCTCGCTCCCAAACAGTTGTTGTATAAACAGACTCGGAGCATATTTACCCTTCAGCTAAAGGTGTCTCCAGAGCCGCCATGTTTGTATATCTGAACGCTCTTCACAGGCAGCCTGGAGGCGGCCCACGCCACAACTTTGGACTTTCTACTTCATAGCAGGGGAGAAAAGGCATCCACCATCACAGGTCACCTACAGCACTTCCGCCTCACAGAATATGCAACATCGCAAGCCAACAGCACTCACTCAGGTATTACAGCATCCAGTAAAATCTCAGTAAAAATACCAGCAAATGTTTAATAAGGTAAAAAGTCAAAAAGAGCTGCAGAAATGTGATTTTCTCTTTGTAGGCCATCAGGTGGGAGTGGAGTGCCACGCTGGAGCAAAAAGATTAAAAATAAAGAAAAAGCAGAAGAACCCTCGAGAGCGGACTAACACCAAATGTTAAGTATCAGTTAAAGTGAATTTATTTTAGTTTGGCTAATGAGGATCATTATCGTGGCCCATCTGAGCTATGGGGATAAAAATAACTGGTGCATAGTCTCCTTAGATTCATAAGACGAAACGGTGGAATATACTTCTATACAACTCAAGTGACTCCTGAAACTGTTAACCATCTCTCCAAGGGTATTCTACTGAACTCTGAACTTTGCAGATTTAAGGTCACAGCAGCAAAAGAAGCTATTTCACACACGGAACGAATTCAAATAAGGTGCCCTGTGAATGTCACTTTTCTGAGATACATAAATCACACAGTGAATAGATTCCACGCGACACAGGAAAATCTGTTCCTTCAGATGTGGAGTGAAAAAAGACACTCATCTTAAAGTACCATAAAGCTCTCCTATCTTTTCCCCTATTATTTCACCTGGGCAGTCCACATTTCTCCCAGACTTTTATGATGCTATCAGTTCTGTCAGCTCCTCTCTTCACTCGCTGTTTAACACACAGTAAAACAAAGCACCCGCGTGACTGAAAAAGCAATCCAACTCCTGTCCTGCTTCTTTAAATCACGGCTGATATACAACCCACATCTGTTTTAAACATTTCCGAACGCATTTACGGCCCAATCAATGAAATGATTGAATTAGACAACATCAAAGCGTCTTTCGTCACTGGTGCAGAATACAGCAGTGAGCTCCTGTTTAAAGTCTCTTCCATTGATTCTTGTTTTTCCCGCTCTCAGCACTGTCACTCTACACGCTTGAGGGCTGCGTATGTGAAATTTACAACAGTTCACCAGCTCAGGCATCCCATACGGCGAATACTGCAAACTTGCTCTTTAGTATTTCAATGAACATAATCTAAAGCCGTCAACTGACAAATGTACACATAAAATAAACATCGGTGACACGTCCATTCCATCAGTAATAAAGTGGTCTTGGCCATATAACATGCAAAATCTACCAAACCATAAGATTAGAGATATATTGGTTAGAGATTTGCACATTTTAGCGTATCGTATTGGCCCTAAATCTCCAACCCGAGAGCGACATTTAGTTTGGACCAACCAGATCCCTAAAGAATCCACATAAATCAGAATCAAAATCAGAATCAGAAAGACTTTTATTGCCATTGTCAGTGAACACAACTCACAAACTAGGAACTTTCTTTGGTGATAAAGTGCAACATAAAACATTGAATAATAATAATACATAAATTCAAAACAATATGCTTAAAAATATAATAGGCTTACAGGTAGATATATACAACAACATCAGAATAAAGCTTTATTTCAACACTTAAATGTGGAGGACATGGCACAAAACGTGACACACAGCTCTCGCGTCCATTTTGTAGTAAAACTGGGTTGTGGATGAGTTTGTAGTCTTTTCAATGATGTAATTTGGGCAAAATAATCCAAATCGGCCGTGCATATCGCTCCAAAAACATCGATAGAGCTAATCAGCCATCGGTTTCTCTGGATTCTAAACAATCAATATTGCAGTCGTCCATGAAAAAACTCATATCAGTCGATCTCTTATGTAAGATATATACTTATTACTTTATACTGCACAATAAAGTCCAACAGCAGCCTCAGTCACAAAACTTCAGCCCAAGCACAAACTCACAAAGGTCGCCAAATTATTCTTGCCTCTTTCAATGTACAAGACCTACTGGACATCTCTTACTAAGATGTAACTAAAATACTGCTTATTTTTTTTATTTATTTTCTAGCCACGAAAGAGCACAAACAAAACAAACAGCCAAAAATCTGCATGCTTCCATCTTTTTCTGACACATGTGCAGCCGCTAATGAGATCCAGGTTCTCGTCTCTCCGTCTTCCTAACGATAAGTAATGACAGCGGCTTAGCTAACACAATTAACACAGACACAGAGGAAAATACAATTCCCCTACAATGAACATTATGTAAATTATTAATTACCGCGCAGACGATCGCAATCTTGTTCGGCTGCCCACTGGCACTCAAAATGTGAACGATTTGAAACCAGAGAAAGTGAAGATTATCCTGACAGAGGGATTGTGGGAAAATTGCACAAATACCACCTGCTCCTTTAGCAATTTATAGAAACAATTTACATTTGCAATTAAAAAGGACTAAACGCAGGCTCGTGGCCAAGCTTCAGACACATTTTACTGGCAACAAAACAAAGCAAGAAAAATGAGCCGACATATGAACAATCTGGCTTTGTTCAACTCAATGAGATGTCACTATCACTAGATCAGTACAAATGACCGCTCTTTCAGTGCCCGTAGTCAGTCTAATTCTTCACTTTTTTTTGAGAGAGGCGCAGCTTGTGTAATCTGTCTGTATGTCTCTCCTTTACATATCGGTGCTGCGAGTCAGAAAGTAAAAGTCTGAACACTAACGGATCAAATGAGCAGAGTGACAAAAGCACAGGGAGAGTCCAGCTAAGTGTCGGGGAAGATAAAGAGCGTCAGGGAGAGCCAACGATCGCTCAGATTCACAGTCTCTGCTTAATGACATCGACGCCACGCGGGAGGCAGAGACCGGCCCAGTTTAGTACGTGATGAATTCAAAGGCTGATAACTTTGTGCCTCCCTGTGCGTCATCCACATGTACAGGAGAAATGCGTCTGAGAAATTATCTAGTTCACTTCTCACTTTGCAAACAGTTGGGGTGTGTACTTTCCATACTTGATCAATAGCCTTGTTCATGACATAACAATGTGATGGTAAATGGTCACGTTTTTATTTTTATATAGCGCTTTCACACCTTAAAGACACTCAAGGCATCATCAAGGAACCACTCACCCATTCACACACACATCCACACACTACTGTACGCAAACACTAGGAGCAAAGTGGGTTAAATGCGTTGCCCAAGGACACAACAACAGCATTCATCTGTGGGAGCTGGAATCACACCGATCAACCTGTGTTTCAGTGGATCTGCCCGCTCAACCAATGATGTTTATGTCATCCTTGGACAAACACTCTAATAACTGATTAACTGTCGCCCCAATTAATAAAAATCTCTAGATATATGGTTATAGCTGTCAAAATAGCCTTCAGTTATAGCCTTCAAAATAACAAACCAGAGAAGTGATGAAGATAAACAGTCACTATTAAACAAGGGCATGAGATCTTAACATTTACACATTGTGCGTACATTGGGTAAAAGTTTACAGTTTTAAAAAGGAAGTACGTCTAAATTACCTTACCTTGAGTATAGGACAGAAGCCTATGTTGGTGGTCGCTGTGTATCATGCAAATAAACCAGCTCGGCAAATGTCACCGTATTTCCTCTTAATCCAGTCTGTCACTTTTTACTAGAGTTGTTTATTTAACTGTCCTCTGGTCTCACTTGAAACCATTTATCAAAACACACAAAAAAATCTTTGTGTAGACTAAACAATTCGGACGCACCGATAATGGGGAAAAAGGGATAAAATAGTCTGTATAGAAAACAAAATAACATTAAAATTTGTGAATGTTTAAAAAGTCTGAAACAGCAGGGATGGTAACGGATCGACATTCATCACAACACAGCAGTTTTGACAAAGTGCTTTGCCATTAAGCTGCCTCAATTAATTTTCTCCTGCAACTTTTAATGACTTCATTAGATAGCTGAAGTCAAAGCAGTTTATACAGCGGGCTCTTGTTAAAACTATCTTCCCGGCGCACACAGAAATACACTTTAAAAGCACCCGCCCGGCAGCACCCACCAGCAGCATGTGGGTGTCGTTAAGCAGCTATTGTTGTGTTCCTCTCTGCCCAGCATGATAACGGTGTGATTGATGCTGGGCTTTCCTGCCTATTCACCTGGCTAAAACTGTTGGCAAAATCAATGCGCAGACTGTATGAGCGGCGAAAACCGTACGCATGCATAAACTTTGCTAAACGTCAGGGTTTTTGTCACGAGTAAAGCGTCCGAGGTGGTTTGCTCTAAAGTTAACTCACCTGCTCGGAGTGGCCGGCGACAGCTCCAAAGTGTCTCCTCCTCTCCGCTGCTCCTCTGAAGGGGTGATGGGGTGCTCTTGTCCGCTGCGGGTGCTCTGCAGGGCTGGCTCTGTTTGAATCGACGTGCGGGCCGTGTGTTCTCCTCGCTCCTGACGCGTCCTAGGGGCTTTGGTGTGTGCTGAGCTCCGGCCGCACACAGCTGCAGTGAGAAATGAGAGGAGAGATGGAGTGTGAGTGCCGCTCGGCTCTGCTCCCCTCCCCTCTCTTTTCGCTCCTGTTCTGAGCTCTCTCCCTCTCTCTCTCTCTCTCGCCTCACTCCCACTGTCTCTGTCACTCTTATCACCAAAATGTGCTACTATCACTCCATCTTTTTAGTGTTTCTCTATTGATCCATCTGTCTCATGTGTCTCTCATTACTGATCTAAAAATGTGGCTTTACTAGTGCAGCCTCTAGTGGCAGTGCTGGCCAAAGAATTAACAGTAAGATGTTCAAATATGAAATACATTTACATAAGGCTAATGAGTACGTTTACAGACTTGAAGAGCATGAAACTACAATGAACAAGCATGAAAATGTTATACAACGCAAACTGAATCTCTTGTGACAGGGAGGTCAGTTCTTGAAGGCAGCAGTGAGCGTGTTATTTTAAGCGTTACAAGTTTAAGACATTAATGCAATTAGTGAGAAATGCAAACAAAGTAAACATTTATCTAGTGCCAGAGCATATATTATTTGCACAGTTTAATTAAATAAGCGCAGTGTAGTACTAGATGGTGTAAGAATCTTTGTATAAATAACAATAAAAGACATGCATGTAGATTTTTTTCAACAGTTTAAACCACTTTTACTGAACTGACCTGTGATCATCTGATGTGCGCAGTGGTTATTAAACTGTTTGTTTGCAGACTTACCAGAGATGTGCAAAAGGGTCCATCTCCTGCTGTACTGGTCAAGCGACGAGTCTTTAAATGTCTGTAAAATAAACAAAAGTGCTTTAGAATCAAATAGTGACAAATGTCTATGTGTGTCTAAGACCAACAGAGACTCGTTGACCTTGTTGATGGCACAGACAAAAAAAAAAAAGATACACATTCACATTTATTAATTGGGCTACAGTAAATTATGACCATCTGTGTGAGTTAATTAGCATTATCTTAGCATAATGACTCACAGACGACTCATCTAACCGCCAGCTACATTATTCACATCATGACTGAATGCTAAATGTTAAAGTAAACAAAAAAGATAACAAATAGTTTACTAGCCAAACATCAACCCATTCCTTTAGCCATTGCTTCAATTGCAAACACGTTTTCCCTGCGCATTAGCTAGAAATCTAGATGGTCAATGAAAAAACGAGGCTAGATTGGCAACAAATAAAGGTTCAAAAGTGTGATAGGGACACATATTTACCATGCACATCTGCAAACTGATGGAACCAACATAACATCATTAATGCAACCAGATTATCGCGTGTTGTTTTGGGAAAATTACTTTTTTGAGGGATTATACTTAAATCTCCATCGCACGTGTCATAATTGGATCTTATTAGACTTTGCAGGACTCTAAAAAAAAAACAGTCTAATGCCCTCTAGAGATTTGATAAAGCAATTGAATAAATGGTAAATGGGCTACCAATAAACGGAATGAACGGGAAAATGAATAAAAATACAGAAATTAACGAGTGGAAAAATAAATAAAAGCTTTGTATTATTAAAAAAATCCAGAGTCGAGTCCAGTGGTGCATTTCCAGAGCTCAATGTTCAGCCTCCACTCACTGACTGAATGCAAACTGAATGTCTGCATTATATCTTGTACATTATATATTTTCTACAGTATTGGGTATAGTATTAGAGAGCCCACAGAAAACCTTACATGTTGTTGTCGGTTGTCATTGTGTTAAGGCTACGCTGACCTTAAAGGAACTGTGTCTCATTTTTACATCACAGCTCTTGCATCACCTCGTTTGCAATTATCAGATATACACAGGAAGTCAAGATATTTTCACACCTTAGGGTTTGCGCTAAATATACCCAAAGCTTTCTGGCAGATAGCATGATAATTGTATGTGTATGTGTTGGAAAGGCCAGTGTGTGAGCCGGATGAGACACTGGCCTAGATAGAGATCCATAGGGCCCAATTAGTCAGGTATGGGTGAGGGATGGGGAGAGCTGCTGTCACAGTTGATGAACACATCTCCTGTTGGCTTATGGGGGATCACCATAAGAAACTCATTACAGGTGTGGCACAAGGGAGCGAGTGCACATGAAAAGGTAACTGTATGCTTATCCTTGACATTAACGGATTTAGCAGCATTAATAGGATTTGTTGGAGGCAGTTTGTTATCGTTCTCCTTCAAAGCAACAGTCTGCGTTGGCTTAGAGGGCAAAGCGAACAAATTGCAACATATTGAAGAAAAAAGACAACAAAAAAACAACAGGCCATGGTCTGGTTTAAAACAACAGATATAACTCTAAAACTCTGGTATTAAGAATTTTAAAGGCAAGGCAAGTTCATTTCTTCAGCTAAATTCACACACAAAGTAACTCAAAGTGCTTTACAGAATAAGAAAGACATTAAAATCACAACAGAAACAAATCAAAGCATAGATGATCAGAAAAATAACACTGAAAGAGAAAAAAATATTATACATTTTAAAAGAGTACAAAATAAATAAAAAAATAAATGGCTAAAGTAGAGAGTCTGCCCACCGATCCAAAGGTTGGCAGCTCAAATCCTGCTCTTGACAAATAGTTTACTAGCCAACATGTCCTATATTACACAAAATTGACATCATTGGTTGAGCAGTCAGACCCACTGACTCACAAGTTGGCGGTGAGACTCCAGGTCCCACAGGTGAATGCCGTCGTTGTGCCTTTGGGAAAGACACTTAACTCAGCTCACCCCTTGAGTGTGCGTACACTGGAATATGAATGTGTATGTGAATGGGTGAATGGTTCCTTGATGTAAAGTGCTTTGAGTGCCTTGAAGATGGAAAAGCGCTGTATAAAAATGTGACTATTTACCATCTGTTACTCGTATAGAGCAAGTAGTAATACAGTGGGGTCCCTCGCTATATCGCAGTTCACCTTTTTTGTGCAATTTTACATGCTTTTTTTTTTTTACAGCATATGAACATGCATTGTGTTCTGCGTCCTAATTGGCTAAGGGACTGTAGACCATTGTCCATCAGTCTCCTCCATGCCGTGTCTCCTGTACAGTACATAATGTGTTCAGACAAATTTACATAAATGTTGGATCGACACTACAGCAGAGCGGAGCCAGGACGAAGAGGCACCGTCAGAGAAACTGTGAAATACACATGAGTCACTATTAATTAAACAAGAGAGAAATGTGAGAAAATGTCAATGCCTGTCTGAGGAAAGTGTATAAAGTGTGTGGTGAGGGGTTTTACAGCCTTAAAACATAGATAATAACTGTAAAAAAAATAAAGCTGAATACACGGATTTCGCTTATTGCAGGTTATTTTTAAAACGTAACCCCCGCGATAAACGATAGCGATATTCGTGGGCAGGAGGACCAAGCTGAGCAACGTTTGTTTTCAGGCTGATCGAGAAAGAACAGGAAACACTTGTTCATATGAGCGAGTCTTCACCACCTTGTGAACATCATGAAGACAACTTTGTTACATATGTCATATTTTATTCCATGTCTGTTGTGTAAAATTCTCCATTATTCATGAAAAGCCATAGCAATAGATTAGTTTTAAATAGCTATTTCTATGCAAAACACAATAAAACATATCGTATATGGGACCGAAGGCTAAGGGCTGCTCCAGTGGCTCGGAGATATATTTACCTCTACAGAGAACTACACTGCTATGAGCGCGACATGCGTGAGACAGTTCTTGTATTGTACAGCTGCATTGTTGTCATTCATGAATCTGAAAATTGTTTCATGAAAGTCCGATGGGAGGAAATTACTTGAGTCACATATAGGCTGGTAACATGCGCAGGGAGGAAATAAGGAGACATTTCGTACACTGGCACTGAATTTGAAATTGGATGCAAAGCAGCTACAACCCTGAGTTACCAACGTTTCAATGAAAGTTTTGGCTTGTGAATACTATATAAAAGAATACTCAAAAAGACCTCAAAAATGACAGATTATTTATACATGTTTGGGCTTGTTTTTGCAGCTGAGACCAAGCCACGTCCTTGTGTCGAAATATTGAGTTATAGAATTTAAATGTAATCCAAAGTTTGGACAGGGCAAACAAGGAATACAGAAACAAGTAAGATTGGATATGTGTGTTTATATCAATTTTTTACCATTTTAAAGGTCCTATATAACAAAAACTTGTTAGAATGTTGTTACCTCATCAAAAACATACCTGGAGTTGTGTTTTGTTTCATTCACAGATGTTTGAGCAACCCTTTATTACAAGTCTGTCTACATCTCCAAAGCTCAAGATGCTCTGTTCTACTTTGTGATGTCACGAGATGGTAGTTTTCAAGTTAACAGCTTCCTTTTACCTTTAGTTCTGTAGAGACGGGCAATTCCTGGGCTGAAATCATTCAAATAATTCTACTGGAGGTGTATGGAGCACTTCCTGTATTACCACATGACATCACAACGTAGAACAGAGTGTTTTCTGTTTGAGAGAGAAACTGTTAAACTTGTGTGAATGATACACTTTTGAAGAGAATACAACATTTTAACATAGATCAGAAAACAGCGTAGTATGTAATATAATATAATATAACCATCTGTCCACAACACTTAGCTCTATATAGAAAAGAAACTCAATTATGAAACCTTAAAGGGATTTAACTTACAGCTATTCTCCAACACTGTGGAGGCAGAAGGCAGTCAAGAAATCCTTGGTTCATCATTATTAGAGACAAGGGCACCACGTAGACACACACTGTGAGAGCGCGCAGAGGAGCAGAGGTGCTGACTGGCCATAACCACTCCCACTGTACAGTCAATACGGCCTTCCCATGATTTAACTTTGGTACTTGAAGGTGCCGATAATCCAATCATCGCATGTCTGGTTTACACAGACGCTATAGGAGCCAAAATGGAACAACCACATAAACTGAGCGTGATGATATGGAAATTCAGAAGTGATTGATGCCTTGAGAAACAACGAATCTATGATAATATTTTAGTTCATAATACATGAGCAAAAAAGGCCTTAAAGCAGAAAATGTTACTTTTAATTGCAGTTAAATAAGAGTACGTACCTTGTGATGTCATGAAGTGGTAGTTTTCAAGTCAACAGCTGCCTTTTTACCTTTTGTTCAGTAGAGATTAATAATTCCAGATCTGAAATTATCCAAATGATTCTAGTGAAGGTGTGTGAAGTTTAAAAACACAGTGGAGCACGCCATAGGGATCCATAGCCAAGACATTTCGCAAATTGCTCAATGCTTCACTTCATTCTACAGAGAGAAAGCACAAAAATTAGCTGAACAAGACAGAATTTTGCGAACATTGAAAAAATAACTTAGCAGTGTGATTTAATATATTTATGAATGCTGTGTATGAAACTCAAGTAGTCTTTTTAACCTTGTCTGATTCATTTCATTGCCATCTTGTTCATTTCACTACTGCAGAGGAAATGTTCATAAAAATAAAGCATCAAAAGGAATGTTGAATTTAAAAATATACAAAACTCCCTATACAACACACTGAGATTTATGTGATATTAGAACACATTTCACTTATCTCATTAATAGTTTGCGTTCAAGAATTTGATGATTTGATGAAAAATTCAGACAATGGGCAGGGGCCTTGGTAACTCTATGGAAGCACAGCTGAGGGTGAACAAAGACCAGGTGAGGGAAGAAGAGGGGAAACGGTTTGACGTCTGCCGTAAGTTTATTCAAATAAAACAAACTTACAGATGGTAGCTTTAAAGTCCTTCTAACTTGCAACCAGAGCCGGCCCCAGCCTTTAGGGGCCCTAAACTGAATTTGCCCTCACCACTTCACCACAACCACTGATAAAAATACTGCAAATTCTAGAGGCTCACAACAGCAATAACCCCAAGTATAACAGTATAAAAACATGTAAGGAAGGGGGTTTGCCCTTTTTTTCTTGGTTTCTGGTGCATTTTAATCTGTTCCAGTTGACTAAAGTGGGCTTACACTTATCAATTCTTTAAGTCATAAAAAGCAGAATTGGACAGAGTAGCCAAACAAACTACTTAAGCAAAGTGTACACTTACTTCAAAATCATATCAGTCAAGAAGTACAAAGTAGCAGTCCAAGTTTAGAGTTGCATAAGAGAAACAGATTTATAATCATCAGATCATTTGGAAGAACTGAACATTAAATAAGAGGATTTTAGGATCACATTTTTAAGTTTATTGTCAGACTTTGGATACTGTGATTTCACATAAATGCACATATTAATGAGTAGGACGCACACAGATGCCGATACCAGTATCAGGTGCCAGTACTCGTGCTCATCAATGGGCTGCCGATACCAAGAGCCGATACCACTGTATCTGTTCTGCCTCTTGTTTGACTCACAGCTCATCTCTCCACAGAGCTGCTCTGGACATTAAGCTGCACATTCACTGTTCTGCACATTAAGCTCAGCTGTGACACATGTGACTGTCACATGAAATATACAAATATTTAGGACTAAAGGTGTTTATAGTTCACAGATCAGCCCAGTGCTTGTGTTTATGATAGTAGCATGCTAACGCTGCTAAGTGGCGCTGGGGATTATTTGTGCTGCAGTGAAACTTATTATAATTGACAAACAATTTAGAGACTGAACAGAGCGAGTTCAGAGCTTTAAAAAGACGAACAGCATCAACAAATGTGTGAAAGAGAGACCACGGGAAAAGGAACAACAGTCACTGTTATGATAACAGTGGTGTGTTAGCAGTTAGCGCGTTAGCAGTTAGCTCGTTAGCAGTTAGCGCGTTAGCAGTTAGCTCGGAGCGCAGTCTGCAGAGGAAGTGTTAAATATTAAAGACAGACGCTTATCTAAATAAATGACCACAAAAGGACAAGCCACAACCACAAACAGACAGTGTAATAAACAGACTCACCTGCTGTCCTCTGTCCCTCTGAGGTGTGTCCTGTTTGTCCTCTGTCCCTCTGAAGTGTGTCCTGTCTGTCCTCTGTCCCTCTGAGGTGTGTCCTGTCTGTCTTCTGTCCCTCTGAGGTGTGTCCTGTCTGCAGAATTACACACGTCCATCTTCACTGTTTTATCTGCAGATCCACTGTAAAATGGGACATATTTCGAGTCTCTGAAAAGTCCCTCTTTCTTCCTCTGGGCTCTTCAGGCCTTGTCCTGTACTTTAGATAAACTTAACTTCAATAACCTTTAGTCTTTTAGTTTGTAAAAGACCCCCTGCTGCCTCAGTGCTCCCAGAGTGCACCTGGAGGGGCGGGGTCCTTCACACCGGTGTAAACACATACCTGTCCACACCACTGCCTGACTCAAAAAATGTAGGCAGCACATGTCTAGTTATTGGACATAAAACACATCTAATCGCTTAAGAGCGATATTTAGACTAGTATAGACTAGACTATAGACTAGTAAACACCGGAGTGTCATTTAGTTTTCAGAAAAATCTTTCTAACCAACATTATCAATATAAATGTATGGGCTCTTGGGGGCCCTCTGGTGGCCTCGGGGCCCTGAGCCGCTGCTTTTAGGCTGAAACGATCACGACTTTGGGGTTTGGATAATGGCACCACTTTCTGAAGCGATGTGAAAAAAGTATCCCTTATTAATGTTTGCAGAAAATAAATAGAACTTTGTGCTTGTTTTTGTTTGAGATTCTAGGAATTCCAGATCCTACCAAGGTTATATCTGAAAAAAATAAAAATAATTTCTTTATTATTTATGTATTTATTTTCATGATTATTTACACTGTAGATTCTCACTGAAGGCTTCAAAACTCAGAATGGACACATATGGAATGTAACAAAAAAACAAAAAGCAAAAACAAAAACTAAAAACTTGTTTAAGATTTAAAATTTTAAAAAGCCACCCTTTGCTTTGAACTGGTTTGCACTTTTGGCATTTCTTGACCCTGACGTCTCACATCTGTGAAGTGAAAACCTTTTCATCACAGTAAAAGATGAAAATGAATGTTGAATGTAAAACTATATAACTACACAAAACTCCCTGCTACGACCCAGTTTGGCCAGGGAGGTAATAAAAACCAGATGGAAAAATGGTAAAATAATGTAGCAGTTTAATTAAAAGAATGTAAAGAATAAGTTAACAAAAGTGAGCTAAAATACACTGCCTGGCCAAAAAAAGTCACCACCTGGATTTAACTAAGCAAATAGGTCCGAGCCTCCTCCAGTTGGTCCGGTCTAGGTTCAGCAACAGTCTGTGCTCAAAGAATGAGGTCAGCTGACACCTGAATATACTGAATGACCAGGTTATTCCATCAATGGATTTTTTCTTCCCTGATGACACGGGCATATTCCAAGATGACAATGCCAGGATTCATCAAATTGTGACAGAGTGGTTCAGGAGCACGAGACATCATTTTCACACATGGATTGTCCACCACAGAGTCCAGACCTTAACCCCATTGAGATTCTTTGGGATGTGCTGGAGAAGCTTTGTGCAGCGTCAGACTCGACCATCATCAATGCAAGAAGTGAAAAATTAATGCAACACTGGATGTAAATAAATCTTGTGACATTGCAGAAGCGAAATCAAAACAATACCACAGCAAATGTGTGATGTAATCAAAGCTAAAGGCGAAACAACCAAATATTAGAGTGTGTGACCTTTTTTTTTTTTGGCCAGGCAGTGTATGTACAGGAAATTAACCAACTAAACTACAAAACCACAAAAATGACAAGTCTCTCAATAACGACACACATAGGCCTATAAACAGAATCGAATGACAAATGAAAACCAGAGACATATTAAGCACAAATAAACAAAGAGTAAACTATTGTCTCAAAACACACAAAGCCAGACACACAAAAGAGACTGACATATACAACTGAGACACAAAGGCCACGCAGCAGCTTTATGCAGGGGTGGAGAATCTGCTTAAATAGAATATAAAATATAAAAACTTATTTCAGTTATTTCACTTTTTTCTTTGCTGCAAAATTCCATAAATCTTACATCATATATTTGAGGTTCTCTGTATTTATATAAAACGTAGAAAAGTAGAAAAACATAATGAAATAAACTGAATGAAAGGGCGTGTCCAATCGTTTGAGTGATGAGTAACGTATGTCTGAGAATGAGTTGAATAATTCATGTTTACAGATACATTTTGTACAACCAAAAAGCACAATATGATCAAAAGATATCTATTTTGGATTAGGACCATCTTGAGAAGCTTCTGTATCTGACGCATTCATTTCAAAAACATGACTCAAGCTACAGAGTCGGCAGATCATCCTCAGAGCTCGATATATTTTTCATATTTATAGAAATGTGTTTGTAAAATGAGCTGTTTGAACTCGTTTCAATTGTGCCACTACTATTTCCCCACAGTGCTTACATGTTCTTTCATTACGAGCATTGTTATTTATTGTTTTTCATTTCTGTCTCGGTAAAAGGCAGCTGAAAATTGCTAGCTGAATAAAAATGAAAAATATGCGGCACTGCTGAGAGGAGAGGGAGTTATATCAAACGTGCAGAGGCTGTTGTAAGGAGCTGCGTGTCTAGACTTGGCAGGTCTCAATTCCCATGCATAAAACTTGGGAGGAAAGTTGGAATCTTTAAATGATTGTTTTGATTGGATGTGCTTCTATAGGTTACCACGCAAACCCATTGTGTCAAATTAAAGTGCTTATTTTTGCCTCACCTGCTGTGATTCACATGAAGTTTTCAAAAACCTGTGCGATCTCTCACATGGCGGTTTAAACGGTTTATCTGAAGGGGGAAAATCATAAATAATAATGCACATAAAGACTTTTCCGGGGGGTTTTTTTGTGTCTAAATGGTTTGTACTGTGCTGAATAGTTGCACATCTGAGACTGCCAGGCTTATTAGCACAGATAGAACGAAACGAAACAAAGTAAAAGTGGTGAAGTACTGCATTTACTTTAAGTTTAAAAAACACGGTATACTTTTACTTTACAACGTTTACTGTCTACTCCACTGCAAATTTTAACTGGCCTGAAAAGCAAAAGCATTTTATATTACAGTTTGAGACCTGCAGAAAAGCCTGAGAGGTTTATTTTTTTATATCAAGGTCATAATTTGAGCAAACAAAAATATCCAAATAAAAGCAGCTGAAAAAACTATCGATTCAATAGTTTCTTTTCTACTAAATTCAGCAGAAATTTGTACCAAAATCACTACATTTAAAGCTTTATTAGATCTCAAAACCTGCGTGAAATACTTATAATTTTACTTATGTCTTCATTGATGCTTTTACTTTTACTTGTGTATTTATTTGCTGCGGTATCTGTACTTGTACTATAGTAGTTTTGTTAGTTAAGTAATTCACCCACCATGGCTTATTCGTACACAAACTTGATAATAGTTTTGTTGTAGTAATCGAGTTTGTTCAGGAATCCATTAAGACTTTTAGCAGTTTGGGTCACTGCTGGAGTTATGTTCTTAAATGTTTACCATAAATTCAGTTCATTTCACTTTTATATTGTCATTGTACCTCATCCTTTTGCAAAAGTCATTCAAAGAGTCATTCATTTCTGTCTATTCGGGTGCAGAGCTGCTTGAAATTAAACCATATTGGGTGTGCACAACTTTTTGCCAGTTAATTCTTGTTGCAGACGGCAGGACCAGTCCCTCGTCGTCGTTTCATCGAGACCCACAGCCTGAAAAACACACATGGTACACGGTCAGATTTTATATTTGTTATATTTTCCACCTTCGAGGAAATGAAAGCGCTTTACATCAAGAAACTACTCGCCCATTCACACAGACATTCATACGCCGGAGTACGCAGACACTGGGGGTGAGAAGGTTAAGTGCCTTGCCCGAGGACACAACGACAGCATTTATCCGTGGGACCTGGGTCAGTGTGTGGTCGAGGTAGGAGGCAGACTCAGAAAAATTCCAGTTGCAATCAAAATTTATTTCAATCCCTGGGGTAAAGCGTGGGAAAAATAATGGAAATTTACAAAAATAAATAAATAACTGTGCTCAACATAAGTAAAACGCAAGAGAATTTAAGACACTAAGGAGGAAATCCACGTGATCCTGGCTACACTCACGTCTTCCTGAATGACAAATTTGCACGGCTTATATACCCCCCTGCACAGGACGCACCTCCCCCCGGTATACACTATATTCTTTACAGGTGCAGTGGGTATAACTTTAGCCATTTTGAACAATCTCTCAGAGTCCAAGTCCCTTAACTAAATACTGTAAACACTTAAAACATTGAAACAAAATATATAAGACGCTGACACAAAAGAAACAAACAAACTTAAACCAGTTCAAAGACCAGTTTCTTTCAGCTGAGGCAACTTGCCAAAGTAAAATCACTTTTATCTCGACATCATTTTGAAATTTGAATCCGTGCTTTTATCTCGACACGGTTAGATTATTGCAACGCCTTATACTCAGGTCTCAGCAAAACCTTACTTTCCCGTCTTCAGCTCGTCCAGAACGCTGCTGCTCGTCTTTTAACTGGTTCTCGGAAATTTGATCACATAACTCCCATTCTCAAATCTCTCCATTGGCTACCTGTTCAGTTTCGCATTGATTTTAAGATTCTTTTATTTGTTTTTAATTGTCTGCATGGCCTGGCCCCTCTGTATCTGTCTGAGCTGCTGGTGCCTCACACGTCCTCCCGCTCTCTCAGGTCTGCAGGTCGGGTTCTCCTCGTGGTCCCTAAGCCAAAAAGGAAACTTAGGGGTGATCGGGCTTTTTCAGTGGCTGCTCCAAGTCTCTGGAAAGCACTTCCACTGAATGTTAGACTGGCCGACTCACTTCCTGTTTTGAAATCTCTTCTTAAAACTATTTTTTTTTAGCTTGGCTTTTAACTCAGTGTAAAGAGTTGACATTTATCATGTTCTGTTTTTAATGTTATTGTGTCTCATGTGTTTTGTGTTTTAACCTGTGTACAGCACTTTGGTCGACTGTGTTGTTTTTGTTTTGTTTTGGGGGGTTTTTCTAGCTGGATTGGATTGGAAGCTGGAGTTCTCCCCTCCACATGGTCCAGCCCACCACCACATTCAAGCCTATAAACATGGCCAACATAGGACACGCCCCCTCTGTGTCTGGACCATGTGGAGAAATAACTGAATTAACTACATTTAGCCAAATAAAATATCTTTAAACTAACAAGTGTGTGTGGTGATTAAACTGATTGAAAAACTAAACAAAACAAAGCCGGGATCGTTCTATTTAGTTTTATATTGAAAAATTATTGAAAATGAACATACGTGTGAACAAATATTATGGTAATATTAGAAGGAACAAAGGCTCAATTGGATTTTTTTATGTCAAAAGTAGAATTTGAACCGCCAACCTTCACATCAGTGGACAAACGCTCTACCAACTAAGCTACTGTCGCACATATAACAAATCTCTTTACTTATAAGTCTCATCCATTGTGAACCGACACCATTAACAGTTTAAGCGCATTTGTACAACTTTCTCCGACAGTTATCCCCAAATCCCATTCCCAGATGTTGTCGTTGGACTACTTTATATAGCTGCGTTCAAACAAGACATATGAGATTAGCCCATTATGGAAACCCAAAGTAGGACAAACGTATTACCTCACCTCTGTCAGTATGGCAACAAGGACAACACCAGAGTATGTGGCATGTCCTCGTTTTCCATCCATTTCAGCTGTATTTTTACACAGCGATGGGGCTTCTGTTTTCTGTTATCTTGTCAAATTCTTTGCTCTGATATTTTTGCAGATTACAATGCAGGAAAGCAAGGTAATCAAACAGGTGCACAGTGGCATTTGAACAATTCACGTGTGTTTATTACGTATAATTTTCCTCTTTCTCTAAGTTGTAATGTGATATCATGAAAACCATAGAGACAGTAAAATGTAACGCTTTTAAATGCATTATGGGAAAGATATGAGCCAGTAAAGCCACTATGATGACAATAATAAGTAGGTTTGTCACGATATTTATTAACTTTTTGGTTATTTTTTAGCAAAACGATAAGATTTAAGCCATAAAACATTGAATAAATAACTGCTATGGCTCATTACAGAAGCAAACTAAAGTAAAAGTACTAAAGTGTTTCATTCACCTGTTTATTTATTGCAGCTCATGATTTTTGACAATATTGTGCATTAAGAACAGTTTTTGTGGTTTAAATCTGCTCTTGGGTTGTTGCATCAGTGGCATAAATTAGTTTGAATATTATCGTTTGTCGTCTATATTTACTTCCGCACTCAGACATGCAAATATCAAGAGACAGCCGAAAGCAAAATGTGAACCGGTTACATTCGAGCGTTGTGCTGCACTGCAAGAAAAAACATACAAGAGTCGCAACCTTTAAACGAAACGAGTCCAGATTATGTAAGGTGTAAAAAGCACAGACCAGAAACATGTCCCTGGAGGTAAACAACAGGAGAAAAAAGAAAGTGAACTTGTAAAGGGTAAAAGAAGAGAAGAAAAACAATTAGACATCAATCAAAAGAAAAACACCCATGCCAATTAATAATCAGCAACGAGAGCCTCTTATTCGCAATCATTTTAATGGGAAAATAAGACTCATTTCTAAGAATCTAAGAATAGTTGTTGTCATCTGCACAGACAGGACAAACTCAAAAACAGCTCCAGTCGACTGAATTTTGGAGTCTACAGTTGGTATTTGCTAAAAAATTGTAGATGCAGAACTTTTTAGCATTTAGCCTCGTATAATTTTTAATGTTGGTAAGATTTTTTTAGCGAGAAGTAAGCGAATAATACAAAGAATGCAGGCGAAATATAGCTCAGTTGACAGTTGACTGACAAAGCAAAGCTGAACTAGAGTTATAAAGTTTTAGGGTTAAGGTGTTTCCAACTTACACGTCTTTGTGGGTGGTGTATATCAGGACGATACAGGCAGAGACTTAAGAGAAATATACGTACTTTCTGTGCAGCTTAGTTGAGCAAGAGAGAGGTAAGCTCACGGAAAATGATCTGATAATGGATGCTGTGTTGTCAGAGCATCTACAGGTTTCAAACGGCGATGTATTTGACACAGAAAATCAGGCTGGAGGAACAGAGAGAGACCTGACAATCTCGGCCGCTTTCTTCCAAATGTGTGATCCATCTACTTAAGCTGTTTTTTCCTCACCTGCACCTGTTGTTTACCTTGGAGTGGTGATGTGGAAGATTAGCATGTATTCAGTTTTTCTCGAGCTCGCGCCGACACTCGGTAATGATGCGGATAATGATACTCAGGCAGTAGGAAAGACAATGACGAAGGAGGTGGCTCGGCTCCTGTTTGAAATCCTTTCCGTCTAGTTTCTTGTCGAAGTTGAAATAAGGTCAGAGAGGCAAAGAGACAGCAGACATTTTGTCACGTCACAGTCTGAAAAGCGCAGGTGGGATTGGCAAAGTTAATGAAGGATGAATTCCATTTAGCTCTGGTGCCGGTGCGCTGGTTTCACATTGTAGCGACCCACTGGAGCGCTTAAATAGAACAGGGCCATTTTTACTGTAATTAGTGCAAGCAGCATTATGGTGTGGCTTTATAACGGGAGGAGTAAACTGGTACTTTACCAAACACTACCCTCCAGGATGTTAAAATTCAATCTATTTATGCATCTTTGAGTCTTGAACTTATTCACCTGCAATGACTCATTTATACATCAGACAAGGTGAGTAAAAAGGTAAATCTATTCTAGGCATGTGCGTTATATTTGCATGGGTTAAATTAATGATTAAAGATTAAAATTTAAACATAAAGATGACGAATACATTTGGTTTGTGTTGACTTTGTTAGCAAGTTCAGTTGGATTTGTGTCTTGAAGATGCCATGTATTTTTTAGTTCCTATCACTACTTTGTGCAATTACACATGCAAAATACATAAGTCTGAGTGGTGTGAGTATTTATTTATTTTGATTGTTCCAGCTGCTTTGAATGCAACCTCAAAATCCCTGTTTATTCCAGCACTTTCCAGTTCAGTCATATGAATTTAGCACCGATGATTGTTTATATATTTATAGTTTGTGGATTCTGTTCTTTTTTCCTCAGGCCTCCTACAAAATAATTAAAATAAGTATAAACACACATTTGTATAGTTTGTAAGTGTTGTTTTGTAAGTGTTGCTTTGGGTCGGGCTTCGTGTACAACCTTTTCTCGGCCAAGTGAATAAATCTCTTTGATGAGACGCCTGCTTTCTTAAACAGAGCATTTTCCATTTTCTGGTGAGCAACTGAAGAAAAATAGCTACTTAAAGCCACTGGACAGAAAAGCTCTATCTAGGGACTCATACATTTGTACACTCTATTAATCTATGAATAATTAAGGGCTTGGTAACCCCAGAGGAGATTAGGCACTTTGTCTTTTGATACACCAACTTGTTTAGCTGCGTTCAAGAGCGGCTCACTGCGGATGCTGTTGTTTTAAGGTGAAAAGCACCTGCTCTGGCACTGCCTGTACACTGAAAATAGGTCATAAAAAATTTGGTACAACACTGGCAAAGTTTTGTCAAATATGTGCTACTTTTTTAAATCCTCATTATTCACATTTTGGAATACTGATACACTGCTTACACTTTGTTTCCATTTTTCTGATGTACATGCAGAGGATGTCCACACATCTGCTGTGATAGTGTTGACTTGCTTTGAGATCCCGCTGCTCACTCGCTGAGCGGCTGCCGGTAAACAAAAGCTTATGTGCAGAGCAGACAAAAGTCTTTCTATGAAATCATCACAGTGAAATAAACTCATTTACTGGTGTAGTTCTGTCTAATAAGGCACAACTGGACAACAAACACCTTTATTTTATGTCACACTATTTACTTTCATTTATGAGAAAGATGATTTATACAACTCAATAAACTCCATTGTAAAGTTTAAAGCAGCCTTGTCTTGTCTAACAAAATGCAACACGACATTAGCTGCTGCTGCTGCTGCTGCTGCTGCTTTCTTCTGTAATTTAAGTCGGTCTCAATGGAGACATATAAAAAGAGCCATACATTCTCTCAAAATCTCAGCACTATACTTTCAAGGCTAGTCAGCAGTGAATGTAGAAGGCTAAATTTGGATATCAGCAGAATGTTCTAATTGAGGGTTAAACCTGTAGGGGAAAAGTGAAACAGAGCAACAGCTTCAGTGTCTGGATACGTCTGATCAGCAGGACCTTATGTTTTCCATACACTTTAATAACAGATAGACTAGAACGGTGCAAACTGAAACAATGACATTTGGACTTTTCAAAATTAAAACTGACAAGTGCTCAACAACAAAGAGACACATAAGAAGGCACATTGTAACCTGACTAAAGCAGCGCTCCGATTTCAACACATTAATCAGTCTCTATTCACAAACGGGATAAGACAGAATGTGAGGATAAATACTTCAACCTGATTGGTCAAAGCACCACAATGAAAAATCAAACTCTTGTCAAATACAAAAATGCGCAGTAATCTTTCCCATCCACAAACGCATCAAGTACTTCCTACTGCACAAACAAAACAGTCTGTGTTTTTGCCTAAATCCATTTGGCATCACCATGTTTGTTTTGGTTCGTTTGGGCGCTTCACCTTCAGCTTTTGGCTAAATCACAATCCTGCCCTGTGATTGGTCTGAACAAAAGTGGCCCAGGCAATCTCCCAAATACTGTGACCAGGTTAGACAAAATGCTTTAAATCAGGTCTGGTCAGCGCAGTTTAGTACAGCACAAAAAAATCATGATGTAATTCTCATGGACCTCACATCCTACGCACAAGTACACACATTCTAATTATTTCAGTCGCTAAATGAAATAGTCCCAGAAGATGTTGATATCACAAATGTTGAGGAAAGCAGTTTTAGCAATGAGGCAAATTCTGATTTTTTTTTTTTTGTTATCTGCCAATTAATTCCCTGGATTTATCAGGAATGGGAAACTGCGCATATGTTTGCATTCCAACTCAGACTAACTCACTTTCCGAACGCTCTGGTGACAAAGACATGGGATTTCGGCAAGAAAAGTGGAAAATGGAGCTTAGTCTTGACGTGAATTTACACCGATTTGCTCAAGTTGACTCAAATAAACACTGAGGAATCATTTGAACATGAATATGCAGAGATACAGGTGTGTACTTGTGGTTGAGTTACACTGAAAGAGGATTGTTTTTATGGTAAGCTCGCTGCGCCTCACTTGGGATCTATAAAGTCCACAACTCCAAAACAACTAACCATTAGGTGTATGTGGAAGAATGGTTGGGTGAGCAAGGAAGGACATCCCGGAGCCCAAGGTTAGCTCTGCGCCCAACTACGAATTAATCAAAGGCCAGCGGCTGTAGCAGGCAGACACAGACTGAATAGACCAGTTGATTATACAGGATCTCTACACAGAACAGACTTACAGCGATTACTTTACCATGGTTTGTGAGTTTGTGAAGCGTTTTACTGAATAAATATGCTTGCAAATATTTGAGAGAAGGTGCAGCTTTCCACCAATTCATTTTCTTCTTTCTAGTATGTGGTTAAAGATGCACTGAGGAACATTTCTGGTCCCAAATGGCGTTAACGTTATCTCCACGAAGACGACTAAGAGAGGCTGAGTGAAAGGTTAGAAAGGCGACTTCGCTCTTTGTGGGGATGCATGGTTTTTAAGGGATTTTGAGCAATTAAACACCCATAAAGAAATAAATGTAGAATAGATTGTTTAATGCCGTACTGTGGAATGTTCCAGGCAAAATGGTCTTGCCCGAGAACACGACAACGTGACAACATTTATCTGTGGGAGGTAGAATCGTACCGCCAACCTGTGGGTCAGTGGATTTGACTTCTCGAATAATGAGCCAACCTTCAGATCAGTGGCCAAACGCTGTACCAACTGAACTACTGCTGTCCAATCAACAACAACATCTCCATGGAGACGGGCACAGAACTCTTCCCCAGAAAGTTGCACATTCAATACAAGGATTATTAGCACAATTAGGAATATCTGTTCAGATTTGTTTAGATCCAAACTATGGAAAATAATTAGTGCTTTGAGTGATTTTAAGATGTAAAAGCGCTAAATAATCTCTCCATGGCCCAGCACCAAAGAACATCTCCCACATGTTAGTGCCATATGAACCATCTCACACTCTGAGGACTAAACCAGGACTAAACCAGGACTAAACCAAGGCTAAACCAAGGCTAAACCAAGGCTAAACCAGGACTAAACCAGGACTAAACCAGGACTAAACCAAGACTAAACCAAGACTAAACCAAGACTAAACCAAGACTAAATCAGGACTAAACCAGGACTAAACCAGGACTAAACCCAAGACTAAACCAGGACTAAACCAGGACTAAACCAAGGCTAAACCAAGGCTAAACCAAGGCTAAACCAAGGCTAAACAAGACTAAACCAAGGCTAAACCAAGAATAAAAACCAGGACTAAACCAAGGCTAAACCAGGACTAAACCAGGACTAAACCAGGACTAAACCAAGACTAAACCAAGACTAAACCAGGGCTAAACCAGGACTAAACCAGGACTAAACCAGGACTGATTTGAATGTCTTTCTTATTCTGTAACGCACTTTAAATTACTTTGTGTATGAATTGTGCTGTACAAATAAACTTGCCTTGCCTGTATAAAAATATGACTACTTACCAATTGGTGACTTGTATTTTATATTTGACCTTAAGAATCTTTTTAAGCAGTCACAATATGACTCGTGATGGAAAAGGAAGAAAATGACTCCACTTGACAGAAGAGAGAGGTCTATATGACAGAAGAATGAGGCCTATATGACTTGATTAGCATTTTTCGCTGAAGTGCTGACTGAAGATTCATCTCTGGAGATGGCTGTAATTTGTCTGCATGTGTAATTAGGTGAGCTCTGCACAAGGACGCGTGGGAGGGAAGCTGCTCTTATGGCTCCTCACACACCCCATGTAACCCTAAGAGAAAAACACACGGCCCCGGAGGCTATAGGGATGTCAAGATATCACATTTTGTTAGACCAATTATTAAGAGATGAAACACTGCATTGAGAGTTATTCACAACTAAACCAAACTAAACTAAATATTCACATTGTCTAACAGATCAGAAGTGCAATAGAATCAAATGAAACTTTCTGAATCAAAAATATAAAAAGCCAAAAGTTCTTTACATGTTCGCTTACTATTTTGAAGCATACTCATTTTTTGACCATTATACTCATCCCCTGACCTGAATATCATGATTATCAATGAATCGAAACATCTTGACTTTCCTAGCATCAAACTTTCAAAGCCATGTGGGATTGCTGATTTAACAAAACACATCTACGATGTCGTTTCCATTTTTTTGACAGGAAAAGAGAGAACAAACCTGGCTATAGGAGGGTTGAGTGTTGCCTTTGGAGTGGAAGAAAACAGAGGGATTCCTGCTGGCATTGTGTTACGCCGGAGGGCTCTTCCACTCCAAGGCTGAGCAGAGATGTGTGTGTTGTGTTTTGGCCTGTTACCTGCTCAAAGCAATTACATTTACAGAGCCAAAAGGGATGACTGACTCACCAAAATCAAACAGATGATCTTTAAAACATACGCTTTTCTGACGGGTTTACGCGGCTCTGTGTCGTGGATATGTCAGCAGACCTCGAGGAAAGTACAGATTTAAATGTTGTTTTGCATTTAATTTTGTTAGAAAATGTTTCTCCGTCCGTCTAATGGTAAAGAATTAGGAGATGAATTTGTTCAGTGAAGATGAAATGAGGAAATAGAGAAGAAAGTTATCTCTGAAATCCAATTAAATATAGTGTAAGTGATTTTGTTCGAATGGCAACCACAAAGTGAGACTGAGACTACAATAAAAAGAATCCATATTAGCTTTTATAAATCACTACATTTAAACAGAATGCAAACATGGCATGGGGTACACTCCATTGTTAAAAGGCTCTAAATCAGGGGTTTCAAACTCAAATTATCTGGGGGCCGCAGGAGGTAGAGTCTGGGTGAATCAGGTATTCCACAAAAAAAGCTAAAATGTTCAAATCTTCTCAAACGTCATCGCTGTTTTCAACATACATGACGAAATACGCCAATTGTTGTGGATTTTATGAATATACATCATCGTTATTTGTTGAATCTTTTGTGACACGAGTACACAGCGCGAGTGACACGTGTGTTTGGGGTTTTATCGATTTGACGGAACCTTCTACACACAACATTAAACTTTCACATTGTCCTGCAGGCCACAAAATATCATCTCACGGGCTGCAGTTGGCCCCGGGACCGCGAGTTTGAGACTCCTACATTGAAGACCTTAGCACCCCCTTAGCTCCTCCAACCAAAAATGTCTGACGCCGCCCCTGGCTAGTTGTCAATATATCAAAGTTTTATGACAACAAAGTCCAAAAAAATACAAATGTTTTCACGTCACATTCTCTTAAAACGAAGCTTCACAAGTTCAGTTCGGAAAATGCCATGTAACAGTATCGGTGTAGTATTGGTGTAGTATTGGTGGAGCGCTGTACGATCCAAAACACAGTATATGTTGCCCACCCTCTGTGTAATACCCACCTGCAACTGAAATCTATCGAAATTACAATATTAAAAATAAGCACAAAAACTGAAATGACTTCCAGGCTCAATTTCAACCAAAAAATCTTGTATGTGAAAACTTGCAGATGATGGGTGGTCGCTGGTCCAGTGCTGCCATGGAGTCAAATTATTTTTAAGAGCAGTGGAGAGCGGGTGATTAAAGTGCTCCTGCGGCTGTGGGTGCAGAGAGGTGCTGGTGAGGTGAAGAATGAGGAGGAGGAGCCAAACGTCAAGGCCACTGCCAAAACTCTGCTCTCATGTGGGACGCTGTAATTAATGTGGACGCTAGCTGCTGGATAGCATCAACCGTAGCATCATGTGTGGAACTGTGTGTGTGTGTGTTTGAGAGAGAGGGAGAGGCAGAGAGCGAAAGAGGGAGAGCGAGTGAGTGTGTTTGAGAGAAAATGTGAGGGAGAGATGCCTTTTAATCAACATGACGTGCCCCCTCCTACTGTACTCTGCCCTTGAGCTGCTATTTGCATTACTGTCACTTCGGGCGATTCACGCAGATTACACAAGAGTCAGGACAATATTTTCTTAAAGGTGCAATTATGGAACTTATGTAACGTTTCTAGAGGAGCAAAAGAAAAAGTCACCTCTGTCAACCGGACAAAAGTTTTAGAGTAAAGACCTTTCGCCACTCATCCAAACGGCTTCTGGATAAATGATGTCTAAGCCTCACATTTATCTCTGATGTATAACTCCATCCTCAGACCTAAATCAAAACAAGGAAAACAACGGTGACAGCCCGTATGCTAATAGGAGTGAGAGCTCCCATTAGGGCCCTGAACCATTATGCAAAATATGACTCCGGCGTAGTTCAGTGTAGTTCAACAGACCTAGCCAACAAATAAACTGTACAAATGTGTGTGTTAGTTTCAGCGTAGCTCCTCAATTCAGACACATATAAAACAAAAGCAATCTGACCCGAACTGACGCTTTAAACTTTTATCCAGTTCACGTAATTAAATGTTTCTTTTGCTATGAATACCTGGATGACTGAGAGATTACACAGATATTTTTCAAGTGGAGGGTTGGCCGGTTGCACGTCTCCACGGAGATGTCATTATTTTCCGTTTAAACTTATCTTTCTCCACGGAGACACGCGGCTGACATTCCCAGGCTAAGTTACAGTTCAGATCTGTGGAGAGGTAAGAATGCATACTGTATTTGGAAGGTATTTTAGCTAAATAAACACCTGCTCCCACATCTCTACGGAGACAAGCAGATAACCTCCTTCAGAAAAGTTACAGAGCATGTCTTTAATGAGGAATGTGGCATTGTAGTCCTTTTAGTTGGTTCGTCTTTTCTGAATAAATCTCAGCGGAAGTCACACTTTCCCGGACAGACCTGTAGTTTGGATTTACAAAAGATCTTTAAATATGTATGCGTTCAGTTTCTGGGACCAGTGGGGCTTTAGACAGACAGCAGACTTAGGTCACCAAGTAAATCCCTGCGTTTTAGCACTGCTGAATAACTTGGATATGGTTAACTAAAGAAATTCTGGGTTGACTAAATACGTGCCAAGTGCAGGAATTAATGGAGTGGCAAAATCGAACAAAATTATTAGACTCTCGCACAAAAACTGTCCAATACCGCCTCAAAACTCCAACTCACTCGCTTTCTCTTTCTGCTGTCGTTCCTATAGAACTTTATGATCCAAATAAAATAATTAGTTAGCAAATAAACAAATTGTGCCACTTAAGAACTGACAACTAACAGAAAACAGCCCTATGCAACCTATTAATATCATAAAAGTACACTGCAGACCTCCACTAAACATTGTCTTTGTATTAATGTTAAGGACAAAGTCAAAGTCACTTTACAATTGGTCACAGCTGCCCCATGACAAACAGGCGAAAACATAGACTGTATATATAAATGGACATAGCTAATCTGCTAGCCTCTGCGTTCCAAACAGGAAGTGCTCATAGTCACACTTCCGGCATTTCAATATTCTGCGCCTTCAACATGGAATAATTTACAAAAGGTCTTGAAATTACAAGACCTGACTTCAATAGTTCAGTTTAAATCTATGTTGAAAGGTTTGGAAATTAAGTCTATGATTTGTAATCATTTTGTGATGTGTTGAAATGTCTGTGTGTGTGTGTTGAAATGTAACTGTGCTGCTGTCTTGGTCATGACTCCCTTGAAAAAGAAATTAGTCATCTCAATGGGACTTTCCTGGTTAAATAAAGGTTAAATTAAAAAAAAAGAAGAAAAAAGAAAAAATGACAACTAACTAAGTGGAAGAGATACAAACAGAGGAGTTGACAGGGGGACAAAGAGGTCTGTTGTCCCGGGATCCCAGCATCTTACGGGCCTAGAATTGGACCGTCTTCCTTTTCATTTTCATTAAAGGGGGGGCCCATGTGAAGCTTGTTCCTCCGGGCCCCCAAACTTCTGTCGACGGCCCTGCATGGGAACAAATAGCCTCAAGCCAACTGTAAATATAACCAACTAAACATGCATTTTAAATATCAAAATGTCTATTTAGGATGCATGAAAGAGCACAAAGTGGAGTGTCTCGTTAACCACGGTGACACCTCCAGCATAATGATCCTCTGGTTTTAAAAGCATGTCTTTGAGGCTGCAGAGGACAGGTAGATTGGTCCCGAAATCTTGTTTAAAAAAGTCACAAACCACTTACTTGATATTTCAGTGGTAGAGACCGTCAGTGCAAGTCAATGAGCCAGGCTGTTTTCCCCTCACTCCACTACATTTAGCACCTTTTCCAGTATCGCGCTTTCTGTCCCCGGGTGTCGCTCTGAACACAAATAAAAGTTTGCCTAAAGCTCTATCTTTAATTAGACACTGTTTTGCATGGGGTTACAAGGTGTCTAAATATATTCTAGTGTTCTGGTGTAAGGAAACATGCCGAATTTCCCCTGGTTGTTTATTTTCTGAACACAAAGGCTACTGTAGGCCGTAACACACGCCAAAACACGAGCAAAACAACAGCTGTCTCAACACACTCCAGCCAGTCTCCAAAACAGACCAGTAACTGACGAAAAGAAACTGCACATCAACCAAGTGTCACATGCAAAAACAGACATTAAAAACAATTAAAGAACAACAAAATATCAGATCATTACAGTATTACTTAGCATGTAGGCTGACAAAATAAAAGAAAGCACAGACCAGGACACTATAGAGATTTAGACTTTTCCAAATCTTCATTCAAATTATGTCACTACTGCTGATACCCAGCTGTCACGATATGGGGCTACACTTTAAATATATGCATTCATTTTATTTAAAGGGACAGTATGAAACCTTCTGGAGGTGGCATGATTCGATGGGAAACATAAGAGACCATCCTCCAGGCTAAGTAAGAGACAGGTTTGTGAAGATGCAAGCTTTGTCACAGTAAAGGTGGCTCATTTTGTAAGTTTTTCAGCGCAATAAACACAGCCAAAATGGAACAAAAACAAAACAAAACAAATATGATTTTACTTTAGGCTAAAAAGTTACATATGGTGGTTTTAACATAAAATTAAGGAGATGAAAGCTTGAGAACTAAAGACTCTTAGCTTGGATGGGGCAAAGGTATATCATTTTATCTATGCTCTAAATTATTATTATTATTATTATTATTATTATTATTATTATTATTATTATGTTATTTTATTTATTATTATTTTATTTATTTATTTATTTTGCCAAATATAGACAAAATTAAACCTTGATGACATTTTCGATTTCCATGTGGCATACGCAGTGAAAATATGTTCAATAAAGATCGCATATGACTGATTAACTTGGGCTCGTCAGCAGCTTTCTAATCTATTGGACGTGTCTCTCCCTCTGAACATGCTTTGTAATGCACTCAGCCTCAGCATTAAAGAAGACTAAATATAGGTTTACATTTTAGCACAACAAAATGAAAGGCTCGCTAAAGGTTACCAAACCCATTAGTGACAAACTCTGTGAATACTTCTCTGCTCTCCTCATTAGAGCCGTGCACTCACCAGAGGACCCTCTCAGTGACCTATGACTAAATACATATATTCTCTCCATGGACGGAGAATTTTGAACAGATTTAAACTATTAGCACTTTGTCACAATCCTTAACATCTGTATTAACACTGCCCCCTAAAGGACAATAGCACTACTGCGTGTTCAAGAGGTTTCCCTGAAATCTTAAATGTTTCACGGAAGCTATTCATACGGAAAGTTTTAGATTTAGATTTTGAGCTGCCCACAACTGTATTAAATGTTATTGTCCAATAGAAAGTTGTGACGTCACGCAAAACTCAGCAGTTCAATAAACTCCACATCGAACCTCATTCACCCCCTGAAAATAACACAAAGGAATTACTAGAAAAAAATATTTGTTTGTGAAGAAATAATGTATTGTGTGATTGCTTAAAGTCAATTATAATGATTGCATAAATTCGCTAATTAGAAGGATACAAATGTACTATAATATGGCATGGCAGTATTAATATTGGTAGTAAAAAGTGCATGTGCGTCTGTGCCTCGTTTGTTAACCTTGGTAAGTTCAATAAAGGGCACTAACTATTGACAGCGGCTGGAGGCAGTAAAAAAAAAAAAAAAAAAGAAAAAAAACAGGCCACTGCCGCACACCCACTGAATACTGTCCTAATGAGGCCTTTAATTAAACGTGTACGAGTCGGAACTCTGATCACGAAACATCCCCTCCTCCCCCGGCTGTCACTCATCTGCCCCCTTTCCCACCGGGACGCCCGCAAGATCAGTGTGACCATAACTGTCATTTAAAATTTGGAAATAGTGTGCGAATCACCTACATGCGCTCCGCCGCGATCAGACAATAGAGAGAAGTGAATCCAGACAGCTATTGATCCCGTGTGCAGCCGATAGGACAGTAATGAGCTTCCTGTACAACAAATGACAATGGAAATGGATGTCCTCCAGTTTTCATGCTGTTCTGGCTGACTTTTAAATGGTCCAGATGTATAGTTTTTGTGTTTTGAAAAGTTACTCCCAGACCCACCAAGGACATATCTGAAACACGAATAACTTTATGTTCCACTAAGGCAAACCGTAAACCTAAACTCTAACCCTAACCCTAAGGCAAGGAAAGTTTATTTGTATAGCACAATTAGTAATTCAAAGTGCTTTACAGAATAACAAAGATATTAAAATCACAATGCAAACAATTCAAGGCATAAATATGCATCATAAAATTAACATTAAAAGAGAAGAGTGCAGAATAATATGCAGTCATATTTTCATTCATATGCAGCTAAACAGAACCGTTTGCAGCCTGGATTTAAACACCGACAAAATAGAGGCCTGTCTCACATCTTCAGGAAGAATGTTATAAGTTTTAGCTGCAGAAAACTGAAATGCTGATTCCCCATGTTTAGTCCTGGTTTAGTCCTGGTTTAGTCCTGGTTTAGTCCTGGTTTAGTCCTGGTTTAGTCCTGGTTTAGTCCTGGTTTAGTCCTGGTTTAGTTCTGGTTTTAGTCCATGTTTAGTCCTGGTTTAATCCTGGTTTAGTCCTGGTTTAGTCCTGGTTTAGTCCTGGTTTAGTCCTGGTTTAGTCCTGGTTTAGTCCTGGTTCAGTCCTGGTTCAGTCCTGGTTTAGTTCTGGTTTAGTCCTGGTTTAGTCCTGGTTTTAGTCCTGGTTTTAGTCCTGGTTTTAGTCCTGGTTTAGTCCTGGTTTAATCCTGGTTTTAGTCCATGTTTAGTCCTGGTTTCGTCTTGGTTTAGTCCTGGTTTAGTCCTGGTTTCGTCTTGGTTTAGTCCTGGTTTAGTCCTGGCTCAGTCCTGGTTTAGTCCTGGCTCAGTCCTGGTTTAGTCCTGGTTTAGTCCTGGCTCAGTCCTGGCTCAGTCCTGGTTTAGTCCTGGTTTAGTCCTGGTTCAGTCCTGGTTTAGTTCTAGTTTAGTCCTGGTTTAGCCCTCCTCATGTGAGATGGTTCATGTGGCTCATGTGGGAGATGTTCTTTGGTGCTGGTTCTTAGAGAGACTTGTTCAGAGGCAGAGCTGCTTTAAAGTCTATTCTCTGAGCCACAGGACACATGTGTGAAGTACTTCCTGGTTCTAGACATGAGCCACAGGACACGTGTGTGAAGTACTTCCTGCTTCTAGTCAGGACCTGAGCAGCAGTGTTCCATATGTACTGCAGATGTCTTAAGGCTCGTTTGTAGAGATCAGTGAGCAGGCTTGAACCAGTTCAGCGCAGTACAAGAGATGCCCACCCAGTCTTCTAGTCTCAGTCAGAGCATCTCATGATTGACAGTGTCAAAGGCAGCACTCAGATCTAACAGGATCAAGACTGACTCTTTGCCTGCATCAGTTTTCAGAAAAAAAACTGACTGGAAAACATCAAAGGAGTTGTTCATTTGGAGAAAGTTAAAAAGCTGTTGGCAAACAACTTTCTCAAGGACTTTGGCTAAAAAAACAGATGGGGTTGATGGCTTGGTAACTGCTCTTTTTTAGGAGAGGCTTGAACCCCCTAACCCTAAACCACAACCCCAACCCTAAACACTAACCCCTAAACCCTAACCTCTAACCCTAAACCCTAACTCTAAACCATAACCTTAACCATAAACACTAATCCCTAAACCTTAACCTCTAACCTGAAACCCCAACCATAAACCTAACCTTAAACCATAACCCTAAACCCTAACCATAAACTTTAAACCCAAACCCTACACCCTACACCCTACACCCTAACCCTTAAGCCTAACCCCCCAACCCTAAGCCCTAACTTTAACCCTAAACTCTAATCCCGGACCTTATTTAAGAGGCTTGCCGTGCTGCACTGGCAAGAGAAAGTGAATGTGTTTTAGTTTTTAAAAGAGTGTAAATACCTTTAAAAACTGCAGCATTCATGACACTGTAGACAGTCTGCCCCTACGCCACCGAGTATCACTTTTACCACTGAAAGAAAGTAAAGAATGATCCAAATCCAACAGATGGCACTCAAAATACTTTCCACTGTGAAAATATTTAAAGCCAAAGTGTCTTGCCCAAGGACACAATGACAATATGCTTCATTATGCAGAATCCAGCTTCAGATTTTCAAAAGACAGCGTGGGCAGAAAGCTCTACAAACTGAGCCAAGACGTTTTTTACTTACATCAAAAGATCAAAGAGTCACAGAATGCTTTCTTTCTTCCATTCTGTTTATATATAGATGCTTTTCGTCCAACACTCCACTAAAAATAGCGGAGCAATCGTTTTGCAAAAGAAGCACAATTTTAAATGCATTACAGTAAAAGAGCAAAACATCATAAAAACCAGCAGCCAGACTGTTCAGCTGCTGTGCCAATGAGACCATCTTTGAATTAGATAATGTTAAAACAGAAACTTATGAATAAAAAACAATCTTCGGCAGTTGACCCAGCTCACAGAAGCAGGAATAAGTGCATAAATTAAAAATAATATACATATTAATCATCATACGCAGTGAGAGTAATCTGGTACGACGCCCAATTACCAAATGAAGCATGGCCCCAGAACAGCGAGTTTCCAGCAGACATGGCTTCTTACAAATTGGCTACAGTGAAATAAGTAGAGAGCAATTAAGTTAAGCCAACCGGAAGGAATTCATTCTGCCACAACTGTTTTTTCATTACGGGCCGACAGAAAGTTCCTCAGATCTATGACGCCGCAGCAGACCCTCTCTCTCCGGCTTTACGACGCCTGCTTTTTATTGTCCATTTAGTTTCATGAACAACTTGTCAGGCACTTACCTAGGTGACCCCCCCGGAACAATAGGGCTCATAATGCCACCAGATCATTGTAAAAGGAGCGGGCTAAGAACTGACCTTGCCTATTTAGAGCGACTTTTCATCGTCTTGGGCCCTGTTTTCCCTCCTGGCTCGGAGCTGAATAATCATTAAGGTAATGGAGTGGTATAGTGCGGCACACGGGAACAGAGGGGTATGTATGCCCTCAACGCCCCTGGCAACGCACCTCGCCCTGAATTTGAAAAGTGCCCCATCAATCTCTCGGCCAGCGGCTTGTCCAGAGCAATACTGTATGAGACTGTGTCCGTGAGGGACCTTATGCTGAAGGAAAGATAATAGAAGCTAATGGATTCGAAGTTCATGGTGTTTAACTGTGTGACTCTGCTACTTTATCAGAGAGGTAATTGCACAAAAACGTTTACTCTATTTTTACTCAATATATTTGCTGCTTGTGGATCAAACTTGATGGCCTCCCTGGGAACACAAGTTATATAAAAATAGGTTCAATAAGATTAAGGGTTGTTTTTTTTCTCAGTAAATACCCATATTGCGCTATATTCTGATCTGTTATAATGTTGTTTTTTCATCACAAACAGACCGGAAGTTGTGTTTTGTTTAACACACAAATCCTGCACATTTAGGCTGAGTTCTTCCCTCAAACTGAAAACACTCCACCTTGTGATGTCATGTGGTGATACAGGAAGTGCTCCAGTATGTTTTTAAACTCCAAACACCTTCACTGGAATAAATTGGATCGTTTCAGCCCTGGAATTGCCAATCTCTACTGAACTAAAGGTAAAGGTAACTTGAAAATGACAAATACATGACATCACAAGGTGGAACAGAAGATTGTAGATGTACATTGTAGAACTCTGCGTGTGTGTTTCAGGTGAACACTGCTTTATAACATGGCTTTATGCTCTAGAACATAATTAAAGGAGCTCTACTTTCCACCTATGATCCTCCTCCCCCAGTGTTTGGCTTGACTGACAGCCAGCACAGCACACCGCTAAAGCTCTGGCTGAGGGCACTGGCGCTGCATAAATTTGAACTGCCCTGTGGGACGCACTGCAGCCAAACAGAAGGCTGCAGGAGGATAGTTTCCTAAGCTGACTCGAACTTCTTAAATGTTTTAGTTTTGCCTGTTTGTTTGCTCTCTCCGCCTTCATCACGTAAAAGCTCTTAATCCACTTAGCCATTTTTGTCACCCTAAAACCCTCCTGCTAGTGGTTTGCCAGGCATCATTAACTCCGCCCCCACCAGCAACACTTTATGTAAAACATGGCTCTTATCAAAAATGTGCTCCTGCTGTAGAAGTGTGGAGAGATTGGCTGCGCATGCATAAGCACAACTGTATTATCACTGTCAACCTGCATTACCTGTAATATTCTATTGTGGACTTAGATTTTCAAATAGGGATGCAAAACCGATAAAACAATTAGAGGCTGTACAGCACAAACCAAACAAATATGAACATGAACCAGCTGCAGTACATCCAGAACGCTGCTGTTCGGGTCACACATGTGTCCTGTGCTCTGGTCTCTGCACTGGCTCCTGTGGCTCAGAGAATAGACTTTAAAGCAGCTCTGTTTGTGTACAAGACTCTGGCCAAGCACCAAAGTACATCTCTGACATATTAGTGCCATATGAACCATGTCACACTCTGAGGACTTCAGGGACCGGCCTCCTGCTGGTGCCCAGAGTCAGGACTAAACATGGAGAATCAGCGTTTCAGTTTTATGCAGCTAAAACCTGAAACAGACAGGCCTCTACTTTGACAATGTTTAAATCCAAGCTCAAAACGCTTCTTTTTAGCTGTGCACACAACTGAAAGGTTTTTTATTCTGCACTCATCTCTTTAAATGTTATGTTTTGATGTGTTTGCATTGATATTTTGACTGTGTTTCTTATTCTGTAAAGCACTTTGAATTACTTCGTGTACAAATTGCGCTATACAAATAGTCCTTTCCTTGCCAACAAGCCAGTCAAATCGCTTTGTTTGTGCCACACGTTCACACAGGGCTTTCAAAGTTGAAGATTTAACTTCGAAAATGATCAAAGCCGGCATCTCGACAGTCACTGACATCCAAGTAAAAACTAAGTGCATCCTTTGGTGTGCGAGATAAATTATCATTTCAAACATGACTTCTAGCACTCTTCCCTCTTAGACAGGACCACTCCTCTGGGTCTGTGTTGAAGGACAAGATCTGAGACCTGTTATAAACTCAGTCAAGCATCCGTTTACAGTTATATAATCAATTACTCACACGCATGACACAAATGCGCTAGTCGGTTTGCATATTTCCTCATGTCTGTGCCCAAATGTTATTTTTCTGGCATCTATAGCAACAATTACCCACCAAAATAGCTCTTATCAAGAAAAATCAAGTTTATTTATATATGTTTATGAATAAAGGGGAGTTTTTTCCTGCAGATCATGAGCTATACGTTATATTTTAGTTCTTATAGGCTGCGGTGTGCGGTACTTTGCAGAAACTCTCTACTGTACGAGTGACTAAGTACATAAGGACGCTGTGTTACATCAACCAGATCATCATTATAAAGCACTTGTCACACACCATCATGGCCGTTATACCTGTTTTATACGATGAGTGAGTGAAGTCTCTTAAGGAAGATGTCCGCCTCGTCCTTGGTTGAATGGTAGTGTTAGGATGACGGAGATGCTGTTCCGGTGATCATAATGCCCCACTCCATCTCCGCAGCTCCGCAGGGTTGCCAGGTCAGAGTTGAGTTTTCCTGAGAAGACGCCAACAGTGGACCATGAGGAGACATCGTAATGGATCAAATAAAAGCGATTTTAAACAATGGTTGTGGAATACAGACTAGATAAGACCCCCACCTGACACTTGTTTTATAGTCAGACAACCTTGCAATGTAAATGTAAGTAAATGGTAAACGGTCACATTTTTCTAAAGCGCTTTTCCATCTTCAAGGCGATTTACATCAAGGAACCGCTCACCCATTCACACGCACGCTCATATTTAAGTGTTTTGCCCAAGGACACAACAACAGCATTCATCTGTGGGAGCTGTTTATGTCGAGAGCGAGATCTGAGTCGCCAACCTTCGAATCTGTGGACAAAAATCATCTTAAAACTTCCATGTCCCACGTTAGTCCATACAAAACAGAAATAGTTTATTCAGTTATAACAAACATAATTAATTCACACACTTCAAACTACATACTTCTTTTTCGTTATTATTATTATTTTTTTTTATAATTACGATTTGTTTATTTGGTCAAGACTATACGGGTTGTACGCACATCATTTTGGAGCCGTGGGTTGAGCTTTTACTTATACACAAGCATCGATAAGACTTATATACTGTAGATGCTAGTGTATGAGTGAGGACACAACAGCGATACACAATAGAGTGTCACGATGCACGTATTTCTGTTTCTTGTGTTGTTTCCTTGTGTGCTTCTCCCCCTCCCTCACCTGCCTGAATCTGGAGCTGGGCGGAGTTCCTGGCTCCTCCCGCACGCACCTGCATCCCATCAGCGCAATCATCGCCACCTGCCATGGATAAGAGGAGCCAGGACCAGACACTCGGTGCCAGATTGTCCGCATGTCAAACATTCCTGCTCCCTGGACCGTCCCAGCTCCTCTGCCTCTGGCTCCGTTCCTGACCCCACGTCCCTGCTCCGGTATTGTCTGTTTTGTCTTCACAACTCTGTCTCGTCCTGGACCCCGGCTTGCACCCCGCTTCCCGCTCTGGTTCCCGCTCCCTGCTCCGTTGCCTCTGGCTCCGCCCCTGGTCCTGTCTCCCGCTCCGGTACTGGTTACTCCCTGTTCCCGTCCCTGCTCTCTGGCTCGCACCCTGCTCCTTGTTCTCCTCGTTCTGCACCTTTTTGGTCCCACCTGCACCAGCATTACGACATAGAGCTACTCCACTACAGCGACCTAGTATTCCCACCGGTCTCCCATCTAGTGTTGTCACGATACTAATATTTGACTGGGTTCTCAATACCGATTCCAATACCATGATGTTAAACAGTCTTGCTTTAGACCAACAGTGCCCAAACTCTTTTCACCGAGGGCCATATCTTGAAAAATATTCGACACAGAGGCCTGTGGTCAATACAGTGGATAATTCAGATGGTGCATTTAACATAGTTTTGACTTCATACTTTAAATAAGGCCTGAAATAGTAACATTAGGTGTGCAGTGTGATGTTATTTAGGTTATTTTGGTAGGATAACTAAAAAATTTGCCGTAAAATGTGCTGATTGGGCCAATAAAAATTAGTCTGAGGGCCGCATTTAGCCCCCGGGCCATAGTTTGGACACCCCTGGTTTAGACAATAGAATGTGATTTTCAACATTAAATCATAGTACTTCCTTTTATATTACCATGTGGCCTTAAATTTGTGCAGATTTCGTTGTGGTCCATGGTTGTACACTCGTCTGTGTGTCTTATACTTGTTCTGATGCAGCTCAAGCTCATTTTAAAACTATTCAGGAAAGGTTAATTTCTGTCCTGTTAAAGTGATTTTTCAGCATCAATACCTGCTCAAATGAGTATCTAGTTTCATTTAGTGTCAATTTGTATCGGATTTTCGATACTTTAAACAACCCTATTTCAATCTAAATACTAACGACACCCAGCAGTGACATGGCCTTAAAACTTTAAATAACGATTGTGCATCTATTTTAGAGGAGGTTTCTTTGGCCAATGAAAAAGAACTGTGCTTTTACTTCCAACCTTTAAGTATGCAAAGAACAAGGAGCAAAAGAAATCATTTTAAATTGATTATCTAGCTACTTAAAACAAATCTGACATATTATTTAATGCATTATGTTGAATGTCTGGGATTAACAGTGCACCTAGTAACAAGATTGTCGACTCCTCATAGGCCACTAAATAATTCACTATGACAAACACAATGAAATGCCAGTTAGGATTTGTGAGAGAAGGTGCTGAGCTAGTGCAACAGATCAGTGTGCAAACCATTCCTGGAGGGATAGTGCACTCGCTCGGAATAGTACATGGCAGCACTATAGCTTTGTATAAGTTTCTCTATGCCAAAGGCTCTTCTGTCACCTATTCCTCTCTTATTGTCACACTGCTCACGCACACACAGAAATGGCAGAGTGATTAACATTTAAGAGGTTGATTACAGTATCTTTCTTGTGATTGTAATGGGAGAGGATCAGGAAGCAGATGTCAGATCCTGCCAACGTGTCATCAACGTTCCCCGCAGTGACGGCTCAGCGAGGGAGACGAGCTCAAATCATGGTATAATTTATGTGCATCTTAACAGTTTAAGTCTCTCATGTCTCATTGGAAACGCATAGGGATGTAAGACAATAGTTATAGACAATACTTGTGCCAATAGTGTCCCCTTGTGGCTGAAGTCCATACATCAAAGTAATCAAATCCAGAGTAAATGTTTTGGCTCTTTGTAACTATATGGTAATTACATTGTTTAAATAATAATAATAATAATAAGAAGAAAAAAAATTAAATTAAATTAAAAAATAAATATAAAAAATAAAAATGTAATAATAATAATAATAAATAAAAATAAAATAAATAAAATAATGCTGCATCGTCTTATACAGCACTTTTCCCAGACTCAATACATTCACTCTGTGGGGGTAGTTACTATTGTAGTCACAGATGCCCTGGGGTAGACTGACGGAAACTAGAGATTGCCAATCTGTGCCATCAACCAACACACACACACACACACACACACACACACACACACAATATTAATACAGGGCAGTGTGGGGGGGTACCTAAGGCTTAAGTTACACCACTGGGACACTATAGCACATGACATTCTCAGCAGTCTCCCATCCAAATACTCACCAAACACAGCCTTGCTCAGCTTCTTAGACCTGATGAGATAAGGCTTTGACCAGGAGGTTTGTGTCTCCCTTCTCTGGAAAACAGGACAATCATATTCCAGGTTTTCCAGGAGGCGTGGGAGTCCTGCTGCTGTAACTCCTTCCCTGTAATACATCTACAAAAATAGCAAAAATATGAGTTATATGTCTTTATAATAAGTATAAAGACTTGGTTGCACTTAAAATGTTCAATAAATAGGAGGACTTACTTGAAACTTGTCCAAAAGTTGGTCCCACGTGGAGCATAGGCACATTTTAACTAGGCTGAAATGCAAAGTGTTAGTTTTAAGCTTGTACAAAAACACACACAATAAGAAACAGATTCAGCCTCTTCTTGGTGGCATAAATGATAACCCAGACTTCAGAATTTTTGGATGAATTTGCATGTCTGTCCTGAGTGTTTTTTTTAAGAAACATTCGCCTTAATCTGTCTGTGAAAGTGCAATAGAGACATCTAGTGGTGAACCCACAGATTGCAAGACAAATTTAGACATGACATTTAGACATTGTTTATAATTATTTTAAACTGACCAAAAACAATATCCGTGATCAGTCATTACTAGTTTTAATTATATACTATGAAATTGAAATTTGTAGAATCTATAGAAAAGTTATCAATTTACAATCTTTAATTTACAGTGTTAATACAGCATAAATAACAGGTGGACATGTCTAAAAGTCGAACTAAATCTTTGTTTCTGCCCTAAAACGGCTTAACTTTTATTGCTATTCTTTCTTTCTGACATATAATCAGGACCAGTAGAGCCTTTAAATTGGCTGGCGTCTTTTTGATTTTTGTTTTTCTTCACTTTGATCACCAGTCTGTTGCTTTTTCCCTTTTGTGGGTAGATTTTTCACCAGAGTTCCTCCAGGCCTTCTGTTTTGTCTGTGGGATAAGTACCTTTTCATATTAGTCTTTTGCAGCTTCTTCATCAGCAGTCTCACTGTCAGAATCAGTTGTGTCATCACTTCCTCTTACATCAATCATTTTACTGGATCTTTTGTTCCCGTGGTGGGGCTGGCTGTGGCTCTTCAGACTGACCTCGTGGTTGTAAGACTTGTCATAGTGTTGGCACTATGACAAGTCCACGCTCACACACTGAGTTTTCTGTTCAATGTGGACTACCATGTGTCTCAGAAGAACATGTCTCTTCCAGAACGTAATGTCACAGTGTTCACATTTGTGTTGTCTTGGTGCGTGGTGGGTCATCTGGAGGTCTCTAAGCAGTTTTAAAAAAGCAGCAGAAATGTGGCAGGCTGTTGTGAGTCTTGATGAGTCTCCTGGTGTTTGACCTTGTCCTGTTTTGTATTAAACGATGCACAGCAGAACTTGCAATTATGTATTTTGCTGCTGTCATGAATTAGGGCATCGATTTTAAGTGATACTTCTGTACAACATCTTTATCTACATGTGTCCCAGGCATACGGTTTAATTTTGTGCACTTATATGTGAGTCCTTTTGGGATTGTAAAAAAGCCCATGCTCATTACAAAGCTTTGTAATACGAGCATTAGGTGGTCTGTCTTCTTTTGGCACTTTGATGCCCTCTGCAGAGTCCTCCTCAGAACCCTCCTCAGCGTCCTCTTCATTGTCCTCTTCCTCTGTGTCCTTTTCTCTCTTTATATGCACCTCTAAGCATTAGCAGTGTCTTAATGGGAACAAAATCCCCACTTGAAGTATCACTACTATCTGCTCCCACCTCAGTGTCCTTCTTTATGCGCTCCTTTTTTACTGCAGGCTTCTTGATGGGAAGCCAATCTGCCTCTGAAGTAGTACCTTGATCATTTATACAGGGAGCTTCATTTTCTTCTTTGCAGCTGGCAGAAACCTCAGAGTGATGTAGGCTGTCTGTCTGACTGAAAATATAAGCACAATTTAGATAAATGTTAAAGGAAACATGATCATTTTCTGACAATCAGTGTGATAATTTCACTATAGTCCTGAATGCCACATGGCTACACCAGAGTAGACTGTATTTGTATCACATAAATGGACAGAACGGACTGGACTTTTGGTCAAAGGAGACACAAACAAACTGTAGTTCAGTGTGGTCACATAAAAGACACATGCTGACAAATTTAAGTTAAATCAAATACAAGTGAGTGAATGGAGCATGGTGGGGCCAGAGCGCTCGGTCTATAGGTATGACTCATTATTTAAATATAGTAATTTTTAAAAATCCTTGGTATTTCTGTGATAGTCCTTCTTTTCAGGTAAACCATCTCCAGAATGCCGCCACCTACCGAAAAGGAGCAGGTCTAGATTATTTCTGCTTGCATAATTATTTGCATAATGACAAGTGCTTTGAATTTTGAATGCATCTTTAAGAGTTTTGTATTTTAACATAACTGGATATGCCATTTAAAGTAAAACATCAGGACATTTGTGTTGAAATAACATATTCAAAAAGCTGGCACGACTTCACTCAGCATCACCTCTGAAAACTAAATTAAAGAGGAGAAGAACAAAGACAGAGCCACTGCACAAAAGTACAGCCTGTGGTTTATTAGAGACTCAGACATCCTCAGTTTCAACAGGAGGTTATGGCACCATTTACTGTCACTGGTTTGTCAAACACTTGTTGATTCAGTTTAAATAGTCTATGTGTTGTTATTCTTACAGGTTTTAATCTACATTACATTAAAAAAAACTAACATACTTAAAATAATGCATGACTGGAGCACTGATGATATGATCGTTAATATCGTTAAGAATCAATTTTACATAGAAATTTTTAATAACTATCAGTAACTATGTTTTCCTTGGCTGTCCCCTTTGTTTTCCAGAACTAAATGTTTCGTTCTCTGGGTCATAGTCATTGTCACTGTCTGATGTAGATTTCAGTTTGTTTTGTTCTTGTTTCTCTTTGTGTAAATCGACTGAGTGACTGTCATCATCTCTAAAGTCCTGACTTTCATCAAACTCTTTAAAGCCAATTTCATTTTGTTCAAATCTGAACCAGGAGCTTTCTCCGACTAAAGTTGGAGGTTTTTTAGGCCTCCCCAGGGGTCGGCCAGCAGCACTATGCTTAACCTTCACCTGCTGGATCGTGTCTGTGTCCTGGTTTTGGACACTGTCTGTCGAGTCAGTCACATTATCTGAACTTTTAGTGTCAGTGTCTTTCTCGCCCCCAGACTCCAGGGGGTGGTAGCGCTGCATGTGGCTCTTCAGGCTCACATTGTGATTAAAAGATTTGCCACAGTGCTGACATTTATAAGGCTGCTCTCCCGTGTGCACGCGCATGTGAGACTTAAGATTGCCTGATTGGTTGAAAGTTCGATCACACGTTGGGCACTTGAAGGGCTTTGCTCCTGTGTGAATCATCATATGTCGGAGTTTGTGCTTTTTCCCAATTGCCAATCCGCAAATGTCACATTTGAATTCATCTGGGCCTTTGTGTTTTTTCATATGCTTTCTGCGTTCTGTATTTTTAGCAAATGTGACAGTGCAGTCAGGACATTTGTATGGCCTTGGTTGATTCTGGTGGATTTCCTCATGTGCAAGTTTGTCCAGTTTAGTTTTAAAAGTGGCATAGCAGTATTTACAATAATGTTCATATGCTTCACTGTGTATGTTACTGTGTAATTTTAGAGACAGCTGAGTCACACATCTCTTACCACAGACATTACAGGCGTATGGTTTAGTTTTGTGCTCACATATGTGTTTTGGAGTACAATAAAAGGCACCACACTCTGTGCACAGCTGCTTTTTCTTCGGTTCACGAGGAGGTTTCTGATCGTCATCGAGCTCCTCATCATCAGAACTTTCCTCTGAGGAAGTGTTTCTTCTCACTTCTTCACTTCCTTCCTCTGTCAAAGTCTGAGGAAGCCAGTCCTCATCTGAGCTCTGGTCACCTTTGTCCCCTCCCTCCTCTTCCTCTTCATCTTCATATTCATCGCTCTGAGCAGGTGCCTCTGTTCCGCTCATATAACCCTCTGTCTGGTCAGGCTTAAAAAAAACATACAAACATTACATCAGTGGCAAAACATTGGACATAAACAAAAATGTATTACCTCAAATGTAACTTCTATGCTTCCAGGGTGATATGAAGTGTTTGAAATGCTTTTGTACTGAGGACAGAACTCATCACCATTTTGGACCTGAAATGTAGAAATGTCAGCCAAAACAAATGTTACTGCAGCACGTTGAAGTTGGTTGAGATTAACTTGTTCTATTGTTTTTCACTGCCTTCTACACATCAGGGTTAAATGAAAGTTATCACCTTTTAAATCCTATGTATCTTCTGCATGCTGACCTGGTCCACTGCTCTACAAACCACCAGACAAACCAGAAGCCACTCACCCAGTAAGTGCTCTGGCCTGTTCCTGAAACACCACGTCGTCTCTTTGGTTCCTCGTGCACCTCGTTCTCAGCCTCAGAGTCAGACTCCGGATCGAAGATGTAAGGCTCAATTTCACGCATCGCCATTGTTGCGCTGTGATGTTTCCTGTGACGTGCGGAGAAGAAGTGGTGTTGATAAAACAGCTGGAAAAGGTCAAATGCAAATATGAAATAAACCTGAAAAATGCAATCTAAAAGAACTATTTGGTGAGTGCACTGACTCACAAACTATTTAAAGCATCTAGATTTCCAGGAAGAATGTGAGTTTGAACTTTTTTTTTGTTTTTTTTTTTGTCATGGGTAATATCAGTCTTGTGAGCAGAGTTAGGAGGAAAAGGGATTTTTATTTATTTATTTTTTTTATCCCTGAAGCTCTCTGACTTACAACAGATGATTAAATACATATACCTCTAAGTATTTTTATTTTATTTTTAAGCATATCTTTTTAACTTTATGCATGCCCTTATTTGTACTTATTCAGAGTTTTTATGTTGCACTTTATCATCACCAAATTAAGTTCCTAGTTCCTAATGGCAATAGATGTAAATAAAAAACTTAAAAAGGCCTGTCACAATAACAAATATTGAAGTGCAATATATTCCTAAAGTAAATATAGATCATAATTTTAAAACCAAACCCTAAAGCAGAATTATCACCCCAAAAGAACTATTCTAAATGAACAATATTGTTTAAAAAAAAACACATAGGCTGCAATGAATAAACAGCAGAATGCAACAATTGAATCATTAGTTTGTATCTATAATGAGTCATAGAGGTTATTAAGTTAGTAATTAAACCTTATACATCTCAAATCTAATCTTAATGCAAAAAAAACAAAAACAAAAAATCCTCCCCTAGTGCAAAGAAAAGAGGCTGACAATAAATCCTAACATGCAAAAAATACTGTTCCATCTATTTTTTTATGTGTTGGACCATATAGAGTGATCTCATGAATGATCCATGGTAATGTCACGTTGGTAGGACTAATGTGAGTAGGACTGACACCTGTGCATGTTCCTACCTGTGCACGTTCCTACCTGTGCATGTCTCTGCAGCTGCACAGACCGCTGACAATAGGCCTACATGCAAAGAGGAAAAACAACTTACGAATCCAGCCCCAAAATGGCGAACTCCACGTCTGATTTAGAGTGCAGACATGTCCCCAGCGCAGAGGGCTCTACGCATGAACACAGGCGCTGATCTGGGTCACGTTTACCTGTGTTTTGGTCCTGTGCTGGTCACGTTGTCGCTGTTTAATGTGTGCAGCTGCAGACCAGACCCGAGCCTCACACAGGGGCTTCCTCATTCTGAAGGCGCCAGTCTCTCGCGATATCTCACTAATTGTAACCATAGACTCTTACATTTTACTCTCTCCAGGTCTTTTTTTTTTTAAATCTGGTTTGTGGATGCTGTACCATTGCAGAACTTCAGACTGTGTGAGCTTATGTTTTCCTGGAAATAGTGACATGGCATTGAATTAAAAGCCTCTAAGCACAAGGAGTTTTAGTGAAATAGTTCTGTTCCATCAAAGTGAGTGACAAGATTTGCACATTTCTGAGCATCTGACAAGCCAGGGTTACCACTTTAGCTCCCTTTATGGAATACCCCAATAGTCACCCCCCGACAACAAGTTCCAAACATAATGAATGGCCATTAGTCAAGGTGCCATGTCTGTGTGTGGACAGAACCTTGACACAGTTTTCACACAACAGGCACATATTTATTCACATTACGGTACTTCATGTCTACATTTTATATAACAAGTGTGTGTTGCAAAATTGTAACGTGTTTGATTTTGTGTTTTATCAGTTCCGCTGTTACTGCTCAGATGATTTTGAACATTCGCTGCTTACAGGTGGGTTTCTTTTGGGCCTCCCTAGAGGTCGACCAGAAGAATACCGTCCTTGTTTTCCCTTCAGCTTCTTCTGAATCTTCTCTGTGTCCTGGTTTTGTACATTGTCATTTGTGTCAGTCACACCATCATAACTCTTGTCTTTCTCCCCAGACTCCAGGGAGTGGTAGCGCTGGATGTGGCTCTTCAGACTGACCTTGTGGTTGAAAGATTTGTCACAGTGCTGACATTTATAAGGCTGCTCTCCCGTGTGCACGCGCATGTGTGACTTTAGGTGACTTCTCTGGGTAAATGTTCTCTTACATATTGAGCACTTGTGGGGTTTCATTCCTGTGTGGATCATTTCGTGTCTCTGTAAACTCTCCTTTGCCAGGAATCCAATTCCACATTTATCACATATATATTTCTTCTGGCCTCTGTGGTTTTTCAAGTGTTTTCTGCGTTCTGTGTTGTTGGTAAATGTGACAGTGCAGTCAGGACATTTGTATGGCCTTGGTTGATTCTGGTGGATTTCCTCATGTGCAAGTTTGTCCAGTTTAGTTTTAAAAGTGGCATAGCAGTATTTACAATAATGTTCATATGTTTCACTGTGAACGTTGCTGTGTAATCTTAGAGACAGCTGAGTCACACATCTCTTACCACAGACATTACAGGCGTATGGTTTAGTTTTGTGCTCACATATGTGTTTTGGAGTACAATAAAAGGCACCACACTCTGTGCACAGCTGCTTTTTCTTCGGTTCACGAGGAGGTTTCTGATCGTCATCGAGCTCCTCATCGTCAGAACTTTCCTCTGAGGAAGTGTTTCTTCTCACTTCTTCACTTCCTTCCTCTGTCAAAGTCTGAGGAAGCCAGTCCTCATCTGAACTCCGGTGACCCATGTCCCCTTCCTGCTCTTCTTCTGAAACTTCCTCTTCATCTTCATCTTCATCGCTTTGAGCAGGTGCTTCTGGCTCACTTACACAATCTTCTGTCTGGTCAGGCTTAAAAAACATACAGACATTATATCAGTGGCAAAATATTGAACATAAACAAAAATGTATTACCTCAAATGTAACTTCTATGCTTCCAGGGTGATATGAAGAGTTTGAAATGCTTCTGTACTGAGGATAGAACTCATCACCATTTTGGACCTGAAATGCAGAAACGCAGGTCAAAACAAATGTTACTGCAGCACGTTGAAGTTGGTTGAGATTATGGTTATCAAATACCAAAAATCAGACACTAATCAATACTAAAACAAAACAAACAAAAGTAACTAGATACTCATGTGAGCAGTACTGATACTAAAGTCACATTCACAGGACAGAAATGAATGTTTCCTGAATAGCTTTAGAATGATCTTGAGTATCTTTACTAGTATACGTCCATGGACCACTATGTATCTGACCTGGACAACTGAAGGATTACACAGATGTAACACCACATGCTAAATAAAGGAAAGTACTTTATTTTATTTATTATATATAAAGTCACACTTTTTTTCATAGTTTGTCGGGGGTGCGACTTATATGTGTAATTATTAAAATATATAATTAATTATAATCTTCATTATTGCCACACTGACTGTGCGAGGGCACTCTCGGCTTGTGTACCAGTATGACAGCCATCTAATTCTGGAGCAGGTGGAGTTCTTCAGCAGCAACACCGAGGATGAAGAATTCAATGGATTTAGTGATTTGGAGTGTTGTCTTTGTTTGTCTTGTTTTTTACGCTTTAGTGTAAAAATCTGATCTGCTTCATGTAAGTGTTTAGTAGGTGTTAGGTAACGGTTGATTATACATGTTACAGTTCACTTGTTTGACCACTAGATGGTGCTGTTGAGTCAAGTAAAGTTTCTTTACATTTTCTCCCCTTCATTTATAAGACCTTAAAGATGATATTTTTTCATTTGGAACAATATTTTTAAATGTTTAGTTTATCATAAGTCTAATTAAAGGTCACGAAAACTACTTATTGTTTTCTGGTTCAGTCTTTTACGCTAATGCAAAGTCTTACCCAACAAACAATTGAGAAGTAAAATATAAAGTTTTCAGTTCACCGGCTTGTTTACTAGCAGGCCAACGTGGTATGTATATTTTCCATGCATTCATGTGCAGTTTTGTGTGTACATGTAATATGAGCCAGAGCTTATGTTATATTTGATTCTACGGTGTGACTGTGATGAAGAAGTAAGACCACAGTAAACAACAGTAAAAAAAAAACCTCTTGTGTCTCTCGTGTTTGTGGACAAGCAGCATATGTTATGTTAGCCTGTAGTAATCTGAACTGTAAATATCTTACGTAAACATACCAGACAGTTTGTTGTCTATGTGTTATGTTAGAGAAGGGGTCACCAACCTTTTTTAACCTGAGAGCTACTTTATGGGCACTGAGTCATACAAAGGACTACCAGTTTGAGACGCTCTTCTGAAATAACACATTTTCTCAGTTTGCCTTAGGTTATACATTATTAATAATGATAAATGATAATCATCTATGTGAACACACTGATCATGTGGCAAGACACTGATCACATTAATGATTTCTCAAAAATAATTATCAACAATGAGCAAGGAGGGAAACAGATATCAGTATTCAGCACTTTAACTTTACTAATCTTAGTAATTGTTAAATTTCCAGATGACACTTACATCACTACATTTCATAGGAAGTGTCCCATTTTCACTATCCATTGACAAACCTTTTTAACAAAACATAAATATAGACATTGCACCATGTTTCATAAAGTTATCAATTATGTAATGTTAAAGGAAAATAAGCTTACATATTTTTAAATAAATCTCGGTTGCGTTGTGTGACTTTTTCACCAGTGTCATGAAAAAAGCCTGTTGTTTACCCAAAACTGCGTTTAGCTCTGGGCTTGTTCTGCCCATAGTGCGCCGCTTTGCCGTCACCACAGTCGCTCCGCAGATGAGAGACGCACAGGTTTCTTTTACAGTCTTAAATTGTTGTGAAAGTGATCTCTTTATTTTCTACCATGTTTTGGAGTAAGAAACTGCATTCAGCGCATCCTCACAGCGCAGAGCGGAGCACTGGTTTTGTCACGTGCACAATACTGACCTTTGAAGTGAGTAGGTCAAAGTTCACCTTAACTTATCTAAACTTCACGTATAATGAACATATGTTTAAGATATTGTCATTTTTAAATCTATATAAATGCAAGGGTGATAAAAAATATATATATATATAGCAACAGAATAAAATTAAATTTTAGATGCAGCTCATTAGTGAGTTGTGCTATTTTTAGAGCCGGTCTGCGGGCGACTCATGTGGGGCTTGGGGGCAACATGGGTTGGTGACCCCTGTGTTAGAGTGTCAGCCTGTTCTCCATTTTATTATTATTATAACTTGCCTTTAAAGACAAAATGTCTTTTCTTGGTCTCGATTTTGTAAAATAAATTTCTGCCAAAAATGTGACTTATAGTCTTATATATATATATATATATATATATATATATATATATATATATATATATATTTTTTTTTTTTTTTTTTTTACTTCATTATTATGCATTTTTTCGCTGGTGCGACTTATACTCGAAAGCAACATATAGTCCAGAAAATACGGTACTATGGTTCAATGTTGAAAATCTAATTGTTTGTCTAAAGAAAGTGTGTTTTTATCACCATTGATATCAGAGCTGGTATTAAGTATCAAGTCTCTTACTTAGTATTGAAATTGAGTTTGAAATTTTAGCATTGTGACATCAATAGATGAGATGAACTTGTTTTAATGTTTTTCATTGGCTTATACACACCGTAGGGAAATGAATCAAAGTTATCAGATTTTAAAACACATGTGACCACTCACCCAGTAAAAGGTCCTGCCTGCTCCTGAAAACTCATATCGTCTCGTTGGTTCCTTGTGCACCTCAACCTCAATCTCTGACTCAGACTCCGACTCCGGATCGAAGATGTAAGGCTCAATTTCACGCATCGCCATTGATGCACTGTGATGTATCCTATGATGTGTGCAGATGGGCGTTTCCAGTACGAGGAGAACTGGTCTTGACAAAACAGCTGGAAAAGGTCAAATGAAAAAAATTTGCTGACACAGTTAAAAGTATCTAGATTTTTGGAAGAATGATACCCTAAATGTTTTAAATACACGTGTAACCTTTTTTTTACCATAACCTACTTTGAGATAGAACAGATTATCATGGATGATATCGAGTCTTATAATAAAAGGATTTGAAAATTTTTTAAAAAGTTGAGTTTTCCCATTAACTGAGGTGACATTATTCTCTCTCATTGTCTAAGTTGTGTTACCTGTCCAGCCAGAACCACACGCATTGACCAAACTTTACAAAGACGTGTGGGTCTCGAACTGTATCCCGAGAGACTCATGCTCCATTTCGATAAAAACAAACCTGGAGTAGGAGGAGTTTAGGAGTAAAAAAGGAGAAAAAAATATAAGAGCGCAGATTTCTGCAGAATCGACAATCAAAGCATCAAACTCTTATTAATCTCAGGTAAAACAAGTTATACATTTTGTTCTGAATAATACAAGATTTTATGAGAGAGGTCTTTTGCATTTGAGAGATATTAGCGGCTGTGATTGGACCGTCTCAAGTTAGGACGGAGGTTTGTCACGATCCATGGTCTGATGGCTGGTCAGGCAATAAGTTACCCCCAACGAGCAACTCAACATGTTAGACGTAAAAAATATTAATCTGTCAAATGCACTTTAATTATTATTTGGTTTGGTGGGAAAGTACCTGTGGTAAATATTTCACATAACTGACAGTTTGTGAAGAAAAAGTAGAAACAAAAGTTGTGAAATACAGGAAGTATCTGTAGGTTCTAAAACGAAATCTCTCTTCCCTCATCAACTATCATCACTTCCATCCTAAATCCAGGGATAATTTCCACTCTAGGAAGGCTTTTCTGACAGTTTAAACATTTATTAAAAAAAATAAAAGGTGTTGGAATTATTTTTACTTGTCAAACCATAACTATTGTGTAATTTAAACACGTTTTGGCCGTTGTTAACAGAATGGTTGCTAGGTAACATGGCTCTACATATGTCCATCCTGAAAGTACAATAATAAACTTCACCAAAGTTACAAAACTAGAAAAGACTAGGCAAATCTTAAATATAATCACGTTAACTATGTTTTAGAAAAAATTAATAGTGTAATTTATAGTGTGCACTTTAAATTGCTTCTTGGTTATTTTAATGTTTAGGAGAAATAACTGTTGAATCGAGACAGTAAAAGTGTTTAACTGCTGCACAGACGCTGACAAAAGGCCCACATGGAAACAGGAAAAACTCACGAATTCAGCCCCAAAATGGCGAACTCCAGGTCTGATTTAGAGTCCAAACATGTCCCCAGCGCAGAGGTCTCTACACATGGACATGAGCACTGGTCTGGGTCATGTTTACCTGTGTCTTGGTCCTTTCTAATGTGAGCTCGCGCAGACCAGACCCGAGGCTGTGACACAGACTTCCGCATTCCAAAGGCGGTAACATCTCGTCCTCTCGCGGTAACTCACGTCTAGGAACAAGTGATGGGACTTTCGGCTCCTTTAGGGTATCCGAATCTTTTGGATCCGTTCATTTCAAAGAGTTGTTCAAAAGACTGGCTCTTTTACTGTGTATTTATATGAAAGAAGCCAACCTGAGAACTAATTTTAACGAATTTAACAACAAACTAATCACAGAGAATCGACTAAGGCTTCAATACGTTTAAAATGGTTCAACTGAGAGTGTGTTTACCCTTTCTAATTATGCATAATCTAAAAAAAAAACCCACTACAATATGTGTCAAACTCAAGGTCCACGGGCTAAATGTGGCCCGCCATGTTATTTTATGTGGCCCACAACAAAGTAAATTAAAAGGTATGACTGTCTTAAAATGTCAGTTTATTAGGAGATAGCAAGTTATACAGGCTTTTTTTTTTTTTACATCTATGGAAATACATATGCAATATTTGTAAATTGAAGAAATAATAAATACAGAAAGTTTATGAATAAGTTAAAAAGTAGTTACATCAGGGGTGCTCAGACCTTTTCAGTATGTGAGCTACTTTTAAAATGATCGTGTCTGAAAGATCTACCACCTAATACAAAAATGTTAAACATCTATTTATTTGTAAATGTATTATGAATTCTTACATGTACAGTGCATTTTGATGTACTTTGCACAACGTCATGAGATAATACTGCACAACACAACTGAACTTCTTACATGTTCATAATTACTTGAATGATGATTACTGCTCTGACTTGCACTGAATGGAATCAGTGAGGGATGCACAGTTCGGGCAGTAGCTTCTGACAGACAGGAGTAAAATTGCATTTTTCGTTTGAAAGCGATAACAGAGCTAATCATGTTGATTACGGTTTTGTCTTTTTTATAGCCATAAAAATCATGTTAAACGAAGTATCAGAATTTACTGCATTTTTTCACACAACTACTTCTATTTTACACATCCATCCGTATTTTTTCTTTTACGCATCGAATAAATGAGTGTGAAAATCCCCGCAGCACCGCGTTCTCATTCGTCATCGAATCTGCCATCCATTCAATCAAAAATCTCTAAGTACAAGGAGTTTTATATAAATTACACATATCCAGCTCCATAAATGTGATGTAACAATAAAAACATTATCAAAAGCTCCATTAGCTGTTTATCCTGTCACTAACTCTATTTTTACTCATTACTTTAGGTGCATTGTGTAACTTTAACATTAAACTTCTACTCCTTGGAGATAAGTAGGTTGTACCGCTAAGCTACAGGTCAGATCTATGGATTGGCAAGCGCACTCACAGTCAGAATGAATGCAGTTGTAATTATTAGCTGTAAAACAAATGGCATTCAATCGATGCAAGATAGAAAGATTGTTCTATACTGAGGAACATTATAAAACACGCAAAGAAATCTCCATGACGACAAGCAAGTGTCAGACCCTACACACAAAAGTTACATGATTCACCTTTAACAGGACATCATCAGATGTTGTCCAACCAAGTCAGACAGAGGCTTTTTTGCATATTCACAAAAAAAAAGAAGCTTGAAACACCCTAAAATAATTTACTTTTGTCATAGTTTATAGGAGCATTACTGCCCCCTACTGTACAACTACCTTTGCCCTGACCTGAGATGCTTGTGTTTAACAGAAAAGGTTGAGTTCAGAGCTGGGTAATACTCACTTTTTTTTTTAAAGAAATGACGCACTTCTGTGAGTTACCCTCTCCAGTTTAGTTTTGATTTGGTCTAATCCAGAACAGTCACGTGGTGCTGCTGCTGTAACATGTATTTCTGGCTGATTTACAGTCTGCCTCTAGAAAAATGACTCAATTTGGTGTTTTCCAGCAGGTGCCGCTATTAGACCAGAATACTCAAAGGCACAAGGAGCTCCCTACATCTCATCTCAAGACAAAATAAATGTGTTTTAGGCCTAATGCCACACAGTCATTCATCATCAGATACCACAGTCACATTTTAGATAGAGCTGCTAAACTGGACAATGCCTGTGGACTTCAGCAGAGTGTGAGAGGAGGAGAAGGAGGGTCAGGTTCTGGAGGAATAAGGAACAGGTGTTTGTAATCAGAAACACCTGGCTGTAATTAGGGCAGTCTTGCGTGATGTCACCAAGCACTTAACACTGCAGCGGTTACTGGAGCCAGGACAGATGTGTGTTTATGTTTTTGACTAGAACTGGCCCGGTTTGCACTAAAATGACAAAAAAGCACAAGAAACAGTAGACAATATGATTAAAACACCACATAGATGATGAGTTTAGTGGCAAAAACAAGTTGATTTAGTGTTTAGTTCCACTTTAAGCAGTTTAGATCAGGCCCGAGTCATTGCATCCTCATTTTTAGTGGGTAAAATAATAACAGTTAGAAGAATATTGTCTTTGCTCCCCTCGAAACTTGGATGCTAATCAATAATTGACTTATTCATGGAACTTCAGATCTAGTGGAGCGTCCCCAACAACAGTCTATAACACATATGTCAAACTCAAGGCCCGGGGGCCAAATGCGGCCCGCCACGTCATTTTATGTGGCCCGCGAGAAGGTAAATTAAGGCTTGACTGTCATTTTAAAATAAGTCTATACTGCTTTAATGTTTGCACTGACAATACACTAATGAGATTTTCCCAACAAGTCACTCTGAGAAATATTTGCAAATAATCATCCCAAATTGTTCAGGAAGAGGAAAATTGTCGGCGTGGAAGGAAGTTTCAAGAAAGGTGCTAAATGTGAATACAAGTTTGTGCTTTAAGGAGAAAATCTGTATGTTTTTTGTGTTGAGGCGGGGTCGGTACAATCGACGTCGACATTTTGACACCAAACACGGAGCTAAGTATGAAAAAGTTAGCCTTCAAGAAAAACAACTAATTGTCCAATAATTAAAAGGCTAAAAAAGGCTATTTTTGAAGCAGTGCTGAAGGTCCTGACCAGATACACACTTTTAAAATGTCAGTTTATCAGGAAATACACTGTTACACGGAGTTACACAGACACGTAATATTTGCAAGTTGAATAAGTAATAAATACAGAAACAGTTATTTAACAAGTTTAAAAGTAGTTACATTTATTTTACATGACATTTGTTTATATTTAGTGACATTTATCCTGCCGCACAGTTACATCTGGCTCTTGATGCCGGCCATTTTGCTGATGTGGCCCTCGGTGAAAATGAGTTTAACACCTCTGGTCTATAACCTGTTGTATTTGCCTAATAACTGTGTCTTTATTAAAGCCATTCTACTGTTAACTGTGATAAACTCCCTAATGATCTCACAAAAAGCATAAAGAGTCCAACAAAGAGAATGTAGAACTTCCTTACTGTCGGGCCGTCACCCCTGACAAGGCTTTAAGATCCAGAAAAGATGAACTGCTATTAGGTATAGTGCAAAGTGTGGACAGAAGTTTGACACAGCTTTAAATAATACAATAATGATAAAGTATTCATATTAATGTACTCTATATTTAATGTACTGTTTGATTGTTTTATCAGGACCCCTGTTACTGCTCATTTCATGTCTCTGTAAACAGTTCCTTATTAGAAATACAGCTCCACATTTGTCACATATAGATTTCTTTTGGCCTCTGTTGTTTTTCAATAGGCTTTTTGTTCTTTTTTTGCGGTGAATGTCATTGTTCAGTCAAGACATTTGTATGGCCTTGGTGGATTTCCTCATGTTCAAGTTTGTCCAGTTTAGTTTTAAAAGTGGCATAGCCGTATTTACAATAATGTTCCTCCTCTGAAACATCACCTCCATCATCACTTTAAGCAGATACCTTTGGCTCACTGACATCATCTTCCATTTGGTCAAACTTGAAACATAAACAACTATTTCATGATGCCACAAATGGAGCAGTAGAACAGAAACGTCTTACCTCCAGAGCTACTTCTACTGTGTCTGACATGCTTCTGACTTGAGGCTTAAGTTATCCAGATTCTGAACCTGAAATGTACAAGTCTGTGTCAAAACATGTATTACTGCAACATGTATATTTAAATTATAATTGTGTAAAAGGTTAGATCAAAGAATCCTTCAGTATGCAGCAGCAAAATAGAAGATAACTAGGAGCTGTTTAGTTTCATTGCCCAGTCACAAAAACAAAAAGGCACAGTAATCTCTTTTGAAATCTGTGATGTTCATAAAATATTCACTTGAGCACATTTAAGGCCACTTCACACTGGAGTCACCTCATGGGGCGTCCGTCAACACTAGATGCAGAACATCAGCGATATAAAAAGACCTTAGTGCTCTCATCACAACAAAACAAAGTACAAAATATGTTTTCAACTGTGGCACAAATGTCCAAATTCAAGTGTGTCCAGTGTGTAAAGTAATAATCATGTTTTTGACGTGCCTCAAAACTTCTCAGTGTTCATTGGTCGTAAATGAAATCTGTAAATAATTTAAAGGATGAAGATAGAAAGAAAGAAAAAGAGAAAGAAAGAGAATTGTTTAAAGTTTAAAGGCTTTTTGCATATCGTATATATCAGAAAGACACCAGCCTGAACCCCACGCTGTACACTGTGAGCAAAACCTGAAAACACAAACAGACAATCCTAAAATATATTAAACATAAAAGCAACCAATTAAATTGTAAAATAACAATGAATCAATTATCTGACTCAGAGTCACCAGTTTCACATTGTCGTCTGGACAGAGGCAGAGCAGGTTCAGTGAGAGCAGGAAGGTAAAAATAAACCTTTGATCAGGAGCAGACGGCTGGTACACAGGCCTCAAAGGAGAGCGCTTTACTTTGGCATTCTTATAAGTAAACTGAAATAGAACACAAAAATATAAAAATATCAAACATTAAGGAGCGTCCAGTCACTCTGTGGAGGAAAGTCATTTCAGCCACTTGTATCTGAGATCTTGTCCTTTTGGTCATTACCCAGAGCTCATGACCACAGGTGAGGGTGGGACCAGAGATCTAAACCAGGACTAAACCAGGACTAAACCAGCGACCATAGGTGAGGGTAGGAAGATTGACCGGTAAATCGAGAGCTTTGCCTTTCAGCTCTGCTCCTTCTTCACCACAACAATTCAATACAGCAACGCTGCAATGATCCTTCTGTCAATCTCATGCTCAAGTTCGGAGTAGAGCCGCTGCTCCTCCACGTCGAGAGGAGCCAGCTGAGGTGGCTCGGCCATCTGTTCAGGATGCCACACATGTCTCTCCAAAGCGTAAATGCCCGTCCGATGTTCCCCAGCATCTGTTCTCTTGGACGATCATTTTCTTGGACGTCCTTTGACAAAACAAAACCTTGATGGGAAATAAACTCCACAGTGTATATGTGCTTCCATCAGGTCCTCACATGGTCCTCACCATGGTCCTCATATCACACCATACTCTTCACTAAGGTCCTCACATCTTGCACTTCTTGTGTCTATGTGTTTTATCGCCATCATCTGGGAAGGAGTGAGACGACTTATAAAATATAAATATAATGTTCTGGTCAATGTTATAATGTTGTTTCCTCATCAAAAACATACCTGGAGATTTGTTTTGTTTCATTCACACGTGTTTAACTCAAAGCTCCTGCATATCTAGAATCCATTTTGTGTAACATAGGACTTTTAAGTGATTATTACGCTCTAAGGTCTTTACTCTGTGTCCATCATGTTTAGTTCAACTGCCAAGTTCAAGAAGTAAACCTGGAATGGATTAAAACGACAGTTTAATACAGGATACTTATTTCTTGAGCAGCTAAATGTTTTTCATAATCCTTAGTTAGACGAGCCTGTCATCACATTATGTACTATAATACACACAGAGAGAGAAAGAGAGAGAGAGAGAGAACGAGAGGGGGGAGAGGGAGGGGATTTAGAGAGAGAGAGATTGAGAGAGAGAGGGGGGAGAGAGCGAGAAACAGAGAGGGAGAGAAAGAGGTAGAGGGAAAGGGACAGGGAGAGAGAAAGGGTGAGCGAGTGAGAGAGAGAAAGAGGGAGAGAGAGAGAGAGGGGGGAGACAAAGACAGAGAGAGAGAGGAAGAGAGAGGGAGGAGAGAGGGAGGGAGAGAGAGGGGGGAGAGGGAGGTAGAGAGAAGGAAAGAGAGAGAGAGGGAGAGAAAGAGAGAGGGGGGGAGAGGGAGAGGTAGAGAGAAATAGATGGATGAAGGATTGTGGGATCCAGTAGTAGAACCAGCAGAATATATGGTGTTGTAGTAGGAGTCATATCTTCACTTTAAGGTATTTAACCTTTGACTTTCATTTATGTCCTATCATCCTTCTTCATTTCATTTCTGGGAAACAGGAGTGGAGCCCAAACATGTCAGCTGCCTTTCACATCCTCAGAGGAATGTTGGCAAAGACTTCACAATGTCAGTAAGTATTGCAGATAAGACGAGCAGACTTCATACGATTGATGGCACTGCATACCACCATTTCCTGCTCTGTTTCCCCATCACTTCAGCTCTTGGGTAATTTTTCCTTTCCTTTTTTTTCAACATAGTGCATTGCTGTAATCTATATTTTCTGTGACCTGTTGCCATGTGCTGTTCATTCTAAGTCAGTCTAAAAATATAAAAATGTTATTATTCAGGGTATGATGTAAAAACAAGATAAAATTCAAACTTTTCCACTTGCATGTTTAGTTGTTTTTGTTACGCTTAACAAACTAATAGGAATGTTGATTGTTTAGAAAAGGTGTACGGCAGCAGGCAGGAATTTGAAAAGGCATTAGCGGCTTAATCTGGGAGAAACTTCTTTGTCACATATAAGGTTACGTGTCCCTCAGAGAATGTGATCTATGTTAAGTATGCTCCTGATGGCAAGAGAGAACAAGAGAGCGGGCCACTCGAGAAAGTTGAACCCGAAAGAATGTAGCTCTGGTATTCATTAATGAAGAGCCCTCGCCTTAATGGTGGAACAAGAGGACACAGGGCACCAAGAAAGAACTTCCCACAGCGTTTATGATTATGCTGAACTAATAAAAGAAATAACAGGTATATTTTAACATTTTATTGTTTATGAAATGTTGCATTCAACTGTAAAAACCTTCATATTGTTTTGAAGTTCACAGAAATGTCACATGGAGTTAACACTTGTGTACAGGTAGACAAGACCGTGATTGTCAGAACATAACTCTTTGGCATTTTGCTCAATGCAATATCTAAAATAATACAAATATCTGTAAAAATACATATATAACAATATATTAATAAACTTAACCTGTTAGTTTAGAAGCTCACAGTAAACACAGAGTAGTTTTCCTCCTCCAGTGGCGCTCCGACCTGCAGAGCGCCATGTTACTCTCACACTATCAAACATGCAAACATTTTGTCAACAAGTACTTTTGTTTAATATAATAGGCACCTTCTGGTCACAGAGCCATAAACCTCTGTAGAACCTGCTACAGAGGCTGAAGGAATATGACAAACTGCAGGAGCAAATAAAATAAGTGTTATCACGTTATCAATCATGGGAATAGATTCCAGATCTGAGATGGTGACAGAGAATTAGAACTTGACAAAGAGGGGAATGCAAGTCTATGCTCCACATAAATTATATATTTTAGAAAATGTAGAAACCACAATAAATATCTAGCTTTTTCAGTTGGGAAATAATATTTAAGGATGGGGAAAGCAGCAACTTTTCACATATATACTGTAGAGAATATAAATATTTTGGCATTCACTCTGAGAAAACATGTTGTCCTATAACACTCCACAATACTGTCCAAGTACCTCAGATGTGTCTCCTCTCTGTAGCTGCACAGACCGCCAGCAGCTGCTGAGCCAGGAGAGAGGTCAAAGGTGAGACAGAGCACAGCCCTGGCCCAGAGACTTGTGTCCTTTTTCAAACTTTCTTTTGTCATTCACAGACACTTGCTCAATGTCCATTTCCAGATGATTTAAATAAAGATTTCCACAGCTTCTGTCTCCAATTCATCCAAGCCTTTGAATGGGTTTAGTAGAAACTTTTTAGGCACCTTCTCTGAAAAATAGAGACAATAGAAGTATTGAAAACACTGTTCATATACAAACACAATAACAATGTTTTTTTATCAAAGCATGTACATTCATTAGTCTACAATATGGACCATGACCTGCTACATTCAAGAGCCTGAGGTAAACGCACTTATGTTATCCACATATTGTTTATTATGCCGTTTGTTTACATTGTGTGTAGAGAAAAACAGAATCAACTCTTACCAGTGTTAAGCTTTGTTAGACTTGAAGCCAGTTTGGCTTTAGTTCCTGTCACAGGTCGCTCCAAAGTCCCCGGTTCAGATTGTGCAGAGAATTGTCTATTTGGCAACGTCTGATCATCTGAAAGACTCTTCCCTGAAAAACGATCATTGAAAAGGCCGTGTAAATAAACCACTCAAACATGACATGGTTCAATTGTAATAAGGAGTACGAAAATGACCAGGTAATGTAAAACACACAGTGGGCCATGGCTTTGGTATCATCAGCCATAAATGATTCAAACAAGGCAACATAATATCGCTCACCTCTGCTCTTAGTGCTGCTGGTGCCAACGCTGATCACAGGAGTGGAGGAGGCTGGTCGCAGAGCTGCTCCTGTGCTAATGTAGAGCTTTGTGGGACAGTCTTCCCGTTTCCCTTGGTCCTGGTGTAAGCGCTGGTTGAGGATTTTTATTACAGCGTCCTTTTCCAAAATTTGGGCATAAAGAGCACGAATCCTACAAGAAAAGATAAGATAAAAGATGGCATTTTGATTGAACTGAACAACACTTAACATAATTTCTCAACGTTACAGAAGCATTAAGTTCATATGCACCTGTTTTCCATCTCTTGATTTCTGTAGTCTGCAGGCGGTAGGTCCTCATTAAAACTATTGTTGGAGGAGTGGCAAGGTGAGTGGTTAATGATGGTTGTGTCCCTGCAATCAACGGTAAATTACAGGTTAATTTAGGTGAAAAATAAGTATATGTTTCAAGGCGCCACGGAGGAAGTAGACTCCTTTCTTACCTCTGAGCGGCAGCAGTAGCAGCCACCTCCATAGCAAACTGCCTCATCGTGCTCTCCTCTAGATACTTCTGCTCCCAGCGCACCATGTCGGCCTCCAGGGCTAGGATCCGCTCCTCCTTTTCCTGAAGTCGTTCTTGGAGAGAGCTCATGGTTGTTCCTGGGGGCTGGGTCTGCCTCTATGAGAAAGACGCACAAGATTTAAAACTATTGATCACTTTGAGCCAAAATTTGACCTGACACACAAACTAAAACATATCAAATACTCTTCTAACTCCAAACTGACAATGCTATTTTATTGTGTTTTTATGTTTATGAGTGAGTAGCAGACAGAGGGTTTATAAAATAGCTGTTTTTCTAAATTAAAAACACTATAATTGAAAAATAAATGGAAAAGGCAGGGCAGCATTACAGCAAAATGTGTTCTTCAAACCTAAGCTGCAACATCTCCTTAGAGACAAGCAGATAACTCCTCCAAGACAAGTTACGAGTCAGGTCTGCACGGTATTCCAGGTATTTTACCATTTGCTTTGATTTACTTTACTCTAAATAGGATTGGTCACATTTTTATACAGCGCCTTTCCACCTTCACCGTCTTGCTCAAGGACAAAACAACGGTATTCATCTGTGAGAGCTGGAATCGCACCGCCAACCTGCTGTTCCACTGTTTATGGCTTTAAGTTTAAGGCTCTACATTAAATCATGCTGTTCGTGTTTTGCTTTACCTGCTGTGCCCTCAAGGTGCGCAGCTCCTGCTCCAGCCTCGTCCTCAGCTTCATCTCGAGGCTCTCCCGTTTCTCACAGGTGGACTGCAGCTGTGCCAACGCGCTCTGCAGCCTCTCCACTTTCTCCACGTACGCCCGCTTCCGTCTGAGCTCCTCCTCCAGCTGTCGTCCACGGCCCAGCGCGGCCTCCAGAGCGTCCTCCAACCGCTTCGCCTTCAGGGTCTGCTCCTCCGCCGTCGCCCTCAGACGCTGTACCTCTCGATCCATGCGCTCACGTTCGCTGTTCTGCTCTTCATCTACAAAAAAGACAAAAACAGTGCTGCGTTTTTAACAAATTGTCGTTTCCCATGGCACAAAACTGATCCTTTCTATGAAGCTGGTGATAAGAACCAGAGCCCCCAACATGGAGCCCAGTGTTCTTCATTAAGCGAAGAACTCGTGGTATGTTGAGAGGAAGACAGAAGAGGCGGTGAAAGCTGCCCTATCACTTTGACCCACATAGCACTGAGCATTCCTTGTCAAAACTACACAAACACAGCTTCCCTGCTTTTAACACACAAAATGAATCGCAGGTGGGAACATCATTTTTACCACTTTTATAGCAGCTCATTTTACGGTTGTTTCAGTTCAAATGTCTTCCTCTCAGGGGGGCCATGTGGATTGAATTCCTCATTTTTAAGCCTTCTTACAAACAAGCTGAGGTTATGCAAATGGAATTCCTGCGAGTGCGAGTCCTGAACTACAAATGAGCTTCCTTCACTCTGCTACAATCCAATGATGCATGTTGATAATGAAGATAACAGTGAACACGGCATACTTACTTTGTTCAAGGAGTTTAGCCATGATGTGCTGGTTGTGGTCTGCGGCCTGTGCTTCTTTTGCGACGTGCGATCTGGCGTTTTCCAAATTTTCTGTGACAAATTTGGAGTTTGGTTAGAAAATCCAATTTTTAAACCGACAGTGAGTGAACGTTCTTTAGAGTCTCTACCTCTTAGGTCTCTGTTAAAATCCTGAAGCCTTCTGACCTCAGCCACCAGCCTCCTTCTCAACGTCTGCTCCAGAGTCTCCCTCTTTGTGCTGCCCTTCATTAGGGTTTCATAGGCCTCAGAAATGCGCTGGATCTCCTGCTCCAACTGGGAAGTGAAAGGAAGGAAAACGAAAATAGAAAAGAGAGAAAAAGAAAGAAAGAGGACAGTTTTGGTTAGTCTACTTCACATGCCAAGGAGGAACTTTGCTCCATGTTTTAACAGAACACACACTACATGTTTATATAGGGGACTTAGCCAGTATGTACACTATGTTTGCGGTATAATTTGGAGAAGGAATTTTAGCTTGCACCACTCCCTGTGCGACTGATTTATATCTACATTCCTGAGGTTGATAGCTCATGTTCCAGGTGTGAGTCCATAAAAAAGCTTGTACACAACACAACTTCACAAGCACACACGTACACAAACACACTCAGAGACATGCACGCACACAGAGACGCACAAACGCACATGCACTGTAACAGGATTCTGGGACGGCTGCCAGCACGTGGAGGTGTACATGCCTGTGCCTGGGCTGTGGAGACGGCAAAGAGACACCCACCATTACAGCAGTCACACAGGCATGTTTACTCAGGGCTGCGGCGGACGGGGAAAAGTTTCCAACCCCAGCAATTACCATTCTTTAAGGCTGAGACCAGGCAGAACCATGTGACATAACTCCAGCGCAGTGCAATAAGATTTACACCGACTGGCTTTAAGCACCCATATGACGCTATACTCTGATCTGTGTTATAATGTTATTTCCTCGTCAAAAAGTCAAAGTCAAAGTCCTCAAAAAGAAAACACTCTGTTCCACCTTGTGATGTCATGTGGTGATACAGGAAGTGCACAAACCTTCACACCTTCACAAGAAACATTTGGATGATTTCAGTCCAAAAACTGACAATCTTTACCGAACTAAACGTAAAAAAAGGTCACTTAAAAACTACCAAACAATATTATAACATGGCTTAAAGCTCACAGAAGTGCATTTTGAGTAATGTAAGACCTTTAACGGTGTCAAATGTTGCAAAAGGAGGCAGGACATCATGTTTTAGCCCCGTGTAGTACTGATAGCGAAAGGCGGTTAGAGAAATAGAGTGACAGCAAATGGCTATTGAGTGACAAGCTATGACTGTGATGGAAACTAAAGCGCACATACTTTGGCTGCCTCTAGGTCAGCTCCACAATAAGGGCAGTGTGTAAACAGCACAAACAGTCGCCCCCGGTATGAAATGTGGCAGCTGCGGGTGTCCTCTGCCCTTCCAGATGAGCATGTGTTTGCAGGATTAGCTGACAACTGCTCGCTGGGGTTGTGTTTTGTGGACAGGTGGGTAAAAAGACTATGATGATATGCTTTTTACCTTTTGAATACGCCCTCCTTTCTCTCTGTGGACTTCTAGCTCCTGCCTCAGCCTCTCGTTCTCCATCAGCAACAGCTCCACTTGGTTGGGTTCCTCCAGACCAGCAGGTGGCAGGCTGTGTAATGAGCTGTAGCTGGGGACCTCACCTGGCTGCTCAAACCTAGACAAAGAAATAAAAAAGAGACAAATTAGAATGACATCATGATATCACATAAGAAATAATGATAGATTAGTGGTCCAGACAATAGCGGCATCTAAAGCTCTCGTGTTACAATGAGCAGAGCATTACAGACATTCTTGTGCTTGTTTTGGTTGAGTGTAATTTCAAGAAGGAAACTGATTGGTTCACATGAAACACAGCGTGACTAATTTTAAAGGTATGAGGTGTTTATTGCGTGTGAAACAAACTCGACTCCTACGCCTCACGGATTGCATTGACATTTTTCTGATGATGCTGGTGATGAAGTAGTGTAAGATGAGTAAGGTCTGTGAGTACCTTTGCACTGGCTCTTGGAACTGGTGAGGGATAAATCCTTGGCCCTGAATGGGACTTGAGTACTCTGGAGGAGGGCAGCGTTTGTCTTGGCCTGGGGGGCTGTAGTAAGGCAGCTCCGGGTAACTGTGAGAAGTGCTTTTGAGTGCTTCTGCTTTGGCCGTCTCAATCCTCTCAAGAGACATCTGCATACGCTGCTCGCTCAGAGATCGAGCGTGGCTGCACTTTAGGTCCATGTGGTCTGCCTCTGCGTGGAAGGCCCCCTCATGGAGCTGCGGGACAGGACCTGTGGGGTCCCAGTGTGAGGCCAGGTACTGAGAGTGGACCTTTGCCTGGTCATATGTCGGCAGCGGTTCACCATGGAGCTGGAAAAGCTGGAAGTTGCTCTCTGAGTGCTGGTAGTCCCCCTGATGCTCCTGGCCTTGAGGCTCTTGTCGGGCTGATAGCTGAGGGGATGACGGCTCCTCTAGGGTCAGACTCTCCAAAGAGGAGCGGGGGCTTCGGCTCATGTCCCCTCCGCTGCTCGGTGCACTGCCGCTGCCTCCACGCAGGGCCTGCTGCTGGATGGCTAATAAGGTGCGTGTGTCTGTGGGGTTTCCGTATCGGAGCTGCTCCTGGATGAGTCTGTGCAGGACTGTGCCAGAAGGCTCCTCTGTGGATGACATAGTGCTCTCTTTTCTTTCTATGGGACTGATCCAAAGTCTCAAATAGATCCTCTGTAAACTTGTGTGAGAATGAGAAAGTTAATTAGTATGACTATGATATGACATTGATAAATACACAAATAAACACACATGCTGTTTTTAGAATAAACACTGTGGCCATAGTAACCAAAATACACACTGGAAGCTGTACGTCCATAAAAACTCCCTCCAAATTCATAAACGAGCTAAAATCTGTAATTAATGTGCAATCAGGCATGAAACTTCTCCCAACAGCGACAGTGCAGACATGTGGACACTTTTTCCATCGCAGCGTAAATGCGCCAAAAATTCCAATCTCACGGGGAGCAAAAGCGCACGAGCAAAAAGCAAGAAAAGAGTTCACTTTTTAATCACGAGCGGCTCTGAACTTGTTTCGAGGCTTCAGACTAATTTTTTAGTCAAACTACATGTACATTGGCCTCGTTCACACAGTTTAAACTCTTCTTTCAGCTCGGGAAGTTGCGCCTGGATAAAAAGTAAAACATTGTTCTCACCAGCTCACGCGCGCATCCTGGAAATATCCTTTTTGTTGAGTAAATGTGGTTATTCCGGAGTAATCCCAATTTAAACGTGTCTCATATTAGACGTAGAGCTTTAGTCCTGCCTCGCGGTGAAATGACTGTGGAGGGAAAGAGCCGCGATAATAAGTAACCGAGGAGAGGAGGGACTGAGGCCGGAATGACAGGAATGTAAAACGCGAGCTCCCTCGGGGATCAAAAGCGTAAAACCACACGGGAGGAGGGAGGAGGGAGGGAGAGAGGGAGAGAGGGAGGAGGAGGCCGGGGGGGAGAGGCCGGGGGAGGAGGGAGTCCGGGGGAGGGGCGCAGGCTGCTCTGGCTCATGCGTTGCTCACAATTGTACTTGGATTATAATTTATTTTTTGCCCACGGTTAACCTGAAGTTTATTATATAGTAAAATAATTTTAGTGCATACATTGGGATTGCAGAAGAGAATAAGAATATAAAATGTAACTCCAAGTGAAGGAACTATTCTGGGAAACACGCTGTCATTGAGACTCTGGATGAACTTGGCAGTGGTTGTGGCAAATGCACAGAGAAAATCAGGCCTGTATTTGTTGTTGTGTAAACCCTGCAGCACCATACTGTCTATGCACATTTCTTCATTTCTTTTTTATATAACCTGCTATAGTGGGTATATTAGGCCTTTCTCCAAGTTTATCTTTAGCCTTTTCGAGCCATTTTGGTGCAATAACATTTTTTTTTAGAAAGGAGTACTATATATTTTGCCAGTAGAGGCCTGAGCCCTGAGAACATTCACTGCAGGTCAGTGATGGTGTGTAAAAGGACTAGATGTGAATGCGCTGCATGCCAGAAGCATGTGTCCTGGTGTGGTGCACAGCAGCTGTCCTCTGGAATCTGAAGTCTGTGTAGGTCTGTGCTCCCAACACACCCGGGCTTTGTATCCAGTGACACACTCCAGGCTGCAAAACTGAGCCTTTGAGATGCCACACGCAGGAATGGCATCTGGCTTAAAATTGACTGGCTCAAAGCCTTGTTGCAGAAAGAGTGCTAAATCTTGGAGCAATGAATTTATGTCATATTATATATAGAAATAGATGAAAATGCAGCTGGAGTTCTCTGCTTTTAGCTTTAAAGTATTATTAGTAAAGAGAGACTCTGCTGAGAGTATTATGGCTGTGGTGAATTGTTCATGACGTTGCAAATAAATGACAGTTTGTTTGACATAAGTAGTACACGGGTAAATCATCGATTTAAGCTGTGTTCCTTTGTAGAGATAATCTTTCTGCCTCAAGGTGGAAAACAAGTCTTTATGATAAGCTTTTGCCAAAAGACAAGATGAGGTATTTATTATCCACTAGGAGTCATTTTAGACCAGGGCCTCTGACTAGCAGGTGTCCATGTATACTGCTGCAAACTTTAACTTTTCTATTGTTATTCATATTTATTGATGTCTGTGTAGTCCCTCATTTATCCAGGTATGATCCATAGTAACCGGACAAAAAGTTGTAGGAGTAAAGACGTTTCACTCCTACAACTTTTTGTCTGATTGACAGATTTGAGTTTTTCTTTTACCACCTTTACTAATGTGTCATTTACAGGGGTTTTGTCCCAATTCAAAGCTCAAAGCGTCAGAAATGAGTGCACCAAAGAGGTCACAGCTATTGATTCTTGTGCTCCATGACCAGTGGCCTTAGGCAGATTATCTCATTAACCCAAAAAATCTATAGGCCCCAGTGAATTGGTTATCGACCACCCAGCGGTACGTCCTCTGTCATGTTCCTGATTGACTCTCCTTAAGTGAGCACACACACATTCTCGTCATGTTTGCGATGTGTCCCAAAGCAGGAGCTGGTAAAAACACGCAGACACTGTGTCTCTGGGGGCGGCTCTCACATGCGGGCGGCCGGTCAGCAGCACACTGGAATATGTTTGCATTTCACTGTCACATCCGCACTGTCCTGCACCCAAGTCCCACCTCTCTAAAGTCTGCGTGGTCACTTAACACCAGCTCATGACTTCCTCTCTGGCTGTGGCTGCTGTGCTCCTCTCTGGTCAGTGCCCCCGGCCATTCATTGTAACACGCTTCCTCTTTAACCTTCAGAAGAATGCAGACCCCTTTGAAACAGCAGACCCGTTCAGAAACTCATTACGAGAGAAGAAGATCTAAAATAGTGGGCCACAAAATTCCCAAATGTCTACATAAACCCAGTCTGAGTGTTTTTTTCTAAATAAAATCCCCTTGTTTATGGGAAAAGGCCTCAGTGCAGCGACGGCTTGAGGACACCTTTTAAATGAAGACACTACTGCTCTGTTGGTACTTTTGAGGTTTTGGTGGAAACATGACACACGCGAGACAATGTGGAGTCAAACTACCAGTTTCTGAATTGGAAACAGTCTGTGTTTAAATTTAAACCAGACATTGCAAAAATATCTTTTTAAAGAAATGAGTGTGCGCTTATGAGGTAGAACTATTTTTAGGACCATAAGACGTTACTTTGTCAGATACTGAAACTTAACGTAACGTCCTAGGATAAATAAAGGCTCAATATGTAGAATTTTGAAGGTGCTGTACACAGGGGTGGTGCCATGGGGGGATACTAGGATGGCTGATGCACTCCCATAGCACCCCCAAAGATTTTTACCCCAATTTCACACATCCAATTTCAACTATAAATGTTTAAAAGGCAAACGTATTGTGTTCAAAATGAAACTACTATAAAAATAAAAGAAAGGGGTGCGCTCCATTGTTAAAAGGCTCTAAATGTACATGTGTCGTAAAGACTGACAAGGGGGACCAAAGAGATAGGACTCGGGGAGACAGTTAGAAGAGTTTATTTGTAGAGATAGGAAATTGAATGAAGGTCGTCATAACAGACAGTCGGGAGCGGTGTCGTAGGCAGAAGTCCTGGAGCGGGTCGTGGGTCACAGGGTCAGAGGCCGGGGTGTTCATACCGGACATGGAGAGCTGGGTCGGAAACGGAAGTGCAGGGTAGGAATGGAATCACGGTGGATAGACGAGCAAGTAAACCGGAGCGTGACATGAAGACGACGTGACGATCTGGCCCTGAGTGTTGGATCCTCGGTCCTTTTCTACTCGCATGTGAATTCTTGATTGAAAACCCAAATCCTGACATGTTAAGTGAGCATCCACAATGAAAACTTAGCATTTCCTTAGCTCCTCCAACCAAAAAATGTCTGACCATACAGAATCCTACTGATGTCATGTCAATCTTGTCATCTCTATTAACATTTTCTCTCTAGTAAATCAAATATTAGATTCCCGTGAACAATGCTATTCCTGTGAAGTATGTTATTGAGGGTTAATGTCATGGTGGTCATAGCAGAAAATCAACTCAAACGTAATAACGAGACAAGTCTGGAGTGATAAATGATTACCTGTGTGATCAATAGTGATATAAAATGTTATGTGTTATGACTCCACAACAGCGTTTCCCCTTGAACTAGAATATCGGAAGCTTGGTTACTACATCTTTACTGTTTCAAGACACGCGGGTGCCTTTTCTACTGTACGATAACTCATTACTTAAGTATGTGCCTTAAATTTGGGTGGTTGGTTCAATTTCGTTTATAGAGTTGGTGGTTTTATATTGGCACAAACTGTTGACATCACTCGTAAACCATGAATGTGTTTAATCTAGGCAGAGATGTCGTCATATTTTAGATAAATGACAAATAAATGATAAGTTCAGACAAGATATTTGACTTTATTTGTGTGTTTTTCTTTTGTAACTCTTCTGTTGTTATGTGCATAAAAGCAGGATTTGGAAAATAGGTTAAACTGGGCCTAATCTGACTGATGTACTGGGGAGACTGGAGGGTCTTTGACAGAGATGGACAGTGTGGGAACAAGTGAGACAAAATAAAGCCCAAGGTCATCTGATAGGGCAGTCCTGACGAGGAATGTAAGCGATAGTGTTGGATTCCTCTCACATCCACAGACAGCTTCCTTCGTCTCACAATACACAATAGACAAGGACAAGGTGCAGTGCGCTCCGGCAGTATCCTGTTCTCAGGAACGCTCCGACCACCCGCTTCCCATGTCTTTGAGTTTCCCAAAGCTCGGTGTGAAATCAAAGGCTCAGAGGATTCATCTTAATCCTTCTGTTATAGATCTGCATTTAGACATAAAGCTCTCCGTCTATGTTTTTTTTGGGACATTTTCTGTTGGTGAAAAGTTGTTTTACTTTTCAATCCGGGTTTAGTTTGTTAAAGGCACAGTGTGTAACTTTCAGAACTCCAGAACATTGCTCACGGACGTAGACAAGTGCCTTAAAGTGAAATATTAAAGCCGAAGGAACAGCTTTTCCACAGAAACAAGTAGGAGGAGACCCTTCTTGGCCAAATAAGTCAGGTTTGTGGAGATGCAAGCCTGCGTAGAGTAAAGACGTATGTTTCTCTGTTTTTTTTAGTGCAACACAACCAAAAACCACCCAAAAAACAAAAAAAACAAACATGCTTTTAGTGTATTTTTGTCATGATGTCAGTTTCCCTGTCCTCCCGTGCTCTCTCCCCCTCCCCTACCTGTGTGTCTGGAGCTGGGTGGAGTGCCTGACTCCTCCCGTGCACACCTGGGGTGCATCAGCCTAATCACCACCACCTGCTGCTGAGTACAAGAAGGCTTGGCAGTCTACACTCGGTGCCAGACCGTCCGCGTGTAAAACGTGAATGTTTCTTGCTAAGCTTTGTTATATGGTACTTTCCGGCAAATGCTCATTTGGATTTATGCACCCTCCAGATTCCTGCCTCTACTCGCCCAGCTCCTGCCGCCACGTTCCAGTCCCGGTATCGCTTCCAGCTCGTCTTGTCTCCTGCTCGTCTCGTCTCCTGCTCGTCTCGTCTCCTGCTCGTCTCGTCTCCTGCTCGTCTCGTCTCCTGTCCGGTCCTGGTCTCTGGTTTGTCACCCGCTCCCCGCTCTGGTCTTCGTCTGATCCGCCTGCCCTGGTACCGCACCTGCTTCTATCCCCGTCCTGGTCCTGTCCTGCCCGCCTCTACCTGCACCGCACCCGCCTGACCCGTCTCCCGCTCCCCGGTTCCTGTACCTGCTCTTGTGACCTGTTTAAAGACTGCATTTTCACCGCTGTAAATAAACACTGTTAAAACTGCTCTGGTCTGCATCCTTTGGTCCTATCCGCACCGTTACGACAGAACGGTCTGGCCACTATGGACCAAGCAGGCTCAGATCCGGACCAGATGCGCCGCCTCACGCACTCTCACCCCGAGGCGGTGCTGGGTCAGCACGAACAATCCATTCGAACTCTATTGGAGCTAAATCAGACATTGTCCCAGCAGGTGGCACAGCTTAACCACCAGGTGGCCGCGCTCCTCGTCACCCCGCCTGCTGCAGCTGGAGCGCCACCATGCCTCCCGGAGCCGAGAGGCACGGATCCGGAGCCGTATGCTGGACAACCTCACCTCTGTCGCGGATTCCTGTTCCAGTGCGAGTTCATGTTCCAGCAATGCCCTTCTCGTTTCAGCTCGGGGGCCACCAAGATCCGATATATATGTGGATTACTCCGGGGCAGAGCTCTCCAGTGGGCAGAGGCGCGCCTAATGAAGACGTCTGTGGATAGCCTGGATTTTAATGAATTTGTGTCCACGTTTAAGCTGGTGTTTGACCACCCGCACTACCAGGACAATGCTGCCTCCCGGTTATTGACTCTCAGCCAGGGCTCCAGGACGGTAGCGGATTATTCCATTGAATTCTGGACACATGCGGCGGAGCTGGACTGGACGGACAGCGCGCTGCGGGCTGTGTTTGTGCGGGGCCTGAACGAGACTTTGAAAGATGAATTGGTTTCCCGGGACGAACCCCCCGACCTGCGGACCCTCATCTCCCTCACTCACCGTATAGACAACCGCCTACGGGCTCGTCGCCGAGAGAGACGCCGGTCACCGGTCCCGCCGGAGCCACGCGCTGCCCCGCCCCCGCCGGATGAGCCCATGCAACTCGACAGGACCCTTGTGTCGACCGAGGAGCGTCAACGGAGGCGTCGTCTGGCCGGGGCTTGCCTCTACTGCGGTGAGCGCGGACATTATGTGGTCACTTGCCCAGTTCGGCCAAAAGGGGGGGCCCACCAGTAGCACTGGGAGTACTGGTGGGCGAGCAACACATCCTGGACTCTTCTAATAGACTGCGGCTCAGCGCCACCCTGTGCGTTCGCACAGAGACCTTATGCGTTTCCGCCCTTATCGACTCCGGGGCTGAGAGGGACTTTATTGATGCCCAAGTCGCGGAGCAGCTCGGGGTCTACCTGGAGCCCCTCGAACGCCCCTTAAATGCCCAGGGGCTCAATGGACGTTTTCTGGGGCACATCACTCACATCACAGAACCTGTCACCGTGATTCTGTCCGGCAACCACCAAGAGAACCGTCAGTTTCATGTCCTGTCCTCCTCCGCTTCTCCTCTGGTCCTTGGTTACCCCTGGCTACGCGCCCACAACCCTGTTTTCGATTGGGCCAGGGGCGGAGTTTCGGGCTGGAGTCCCGATTGCCACGCCAAGTGCCTTCGGTCCGCCCTCCCTCCGGCCGGGAGGTCTGTTCCTGTCGCTGATCCGTCCCCAGACACCCCCAATCTGTCCTCGGTGCCTGCTGAATATCACGACCTGGGGGAGGTTTTTAGCAAGAGCAAGGCCCTCTCTTTACCGCCCCACCGTCCATATGACTGCGCCATTGACCTCCTGCCGGGTGCCCCACTACCATCTAGCAGGCTATATAACCTGTCTAAACCTGAACGCGAGTCAATGGAGGACTATATCCGTGGGTCCCTGGCTGCCGGAATCATCCGCCCGTCCACTTCACCCGTGGGAGCGGGGTTCTTCTTTGTGGCTAAGAAGGACAAATCCCTGCGGCCTTGCATTGATTACCGGGGTCTGAACAATATAACCGTAAAGAATAAATACCCGCTTCCCTTACTGGACTCGGCATTTACGCCCCTCCACGGTGCGACCATCTTCTCAAAGTTGGATTTGCGGAATGCGTACCACCTGGTGCGCATCAGGGAGGGAGACGAATGGAAGACGGCCTTCAAGACACCCCTGGGACATTTCGAATACTTGGTTATGCCCTTCGGTCTCACCAACGCCCCTGCCGTATTCCAAGCCCTCATCAACGATGTGCTCCGTGATTTCCTTAACCGATTCGTCTTTGTTTACTTGGATGACATCTTGATTTTCTCGCGGTCCCCCCAGGAGCATCATCAGCACGTTCGCCAGGTTCTCCAGCGCCTCCTCGAGAATAAACTGTTCGTGAAAGCTGAGAAATGCGAGTTTCACGCAGAGGAGGTCAGCTTTTTGGGCTTCATTGTGGGGCGGGGCCAAGTAAGAGCTGACCCTGAAAAGATCCAGGCTGTCACTGAGTGGCCCGTTCCTACCAGCCGGAGACAGCTCCAGAGATTTATCGGCTTTGCCAATTTTTATAGACGTTTCATCCGGGATTTTAGTAGGGTTATCTCGCCCTTAACTAAACTCACCTCTCCTGCTTTGCCGTTTGCCTGGTCTCCTGAGGCGCAGACAGCCTTCGAGAAGCTTAAGAGACTATTTACCTCCGCTCCCATCCTGCACCAGCCCGACCCTTCACGGCAATTCATCGTGGAGGTCGACGCCTCCGACTCGGGAGTGGGGGCCGTGCTTTCGCAGAGGTTCGACCCCCACAACCGCCTCTGTCCCTGCGCCTTCTTTTCCCGGCGATTGTCCTCGGCCGAGGTCAATTATGATGTGGGGGATCGGGAGCTCCTTGCCGTAAAGCTGGCCTTGGAGGAGTGGCGCCACTGGCTCGAAGGGGCGGAGCAACCATTCATCGTCTGGACCGACCATAAAAACTTGGAGTACATCCAGTCCGCCAGGCGCCTCAATCCCCGTCAAGCTCGTTGGTCCCTCTTCTTCAGCCGCTTCAACTTTCTCCTCACCTACCGCCCCGGATCTCGGAACGTCAAACCAGATGCCCTCTCCCGCCAGTTCGCCCTGGAGGATAGCCCGGTCACCGCAGAAACAATTATCCCCTCCTCGTGTGTGGTGGCCGCGGTCCATTGGGATATCGAGGACACCGTCCGAGAGGCCCAGACCAACGACCCCGACCCAGGTAACGGCCCTCCAGATAAACTGTTTGTTCCCGATTCTGTCCGGTCTCAGGTGCTCCAGTGGGTCCATGCCTCCCGTTTCGCCTGCCATCCTGGTGCCGGTCGCTCTCTCTCCCTCCTCAGGAGACGCTTCTGGTGGCCCACGATGGACACAGACACCCGGGCTTATGTCGCCGCCTGCCAGGTATGTGCTCGGGCCAAGGCCTCCCACTCACCCCCTTCTGGTCTCTTGCATCCTCTCCCAGTTCCTCGTCGCCCTTGGTCCCACATCGCCTTGGACTTCGTGACGGGCCTTCCCCCTTCCCAGGGGAACACGGTGGTTCTCACCATTGTGGACCGCTTCTCCAAGGCCGCCCATTTCGTTGCCCTGCCTAAGCTCCCCACAGCCAAAGAAACTGCCGACCAGCTGACCAGTCATGTCTTCCGACTCCACGGCATCCCGGTGGACATCGTGTCCGACAGAGGGACCCAATTCACCTCTCAGGTATGGCGGTCTTTCTGCGAAAGTTTGGGGGCCACGGTTAGCCTCACGTCCGGGTTCCATCCACAATCTAATGGGCAGACGGAGCGGGCCAACCAAGACCTGGAGTCGGCCCTACGGTGCACAGCCTCCGCCAACCCCGCGACCTGGAGTACTCACCTACCCTGGATAGAGTACGCTCACAACTCCCTCGTGAGTTCCGCCACTGGTATGTCCCCCTTCGAGGCATCGCTGGGATATCAACCCCCTCTCTTTCCCACGGAGGAGAGGGACCTCGCCGTCCCGTCTGTTCAGCGCCATCTCCAGCGCTGTCGCCGGATCTGGAAGAAGGCCAGGGCGGCCCTTCTTCGGGCTGGAGCGCGCACTAAGGCGACGGCCGATCGCCACCGTGTCCCGGCGCCCGTATACCAACCTGGCCAGATGGTTTGGCTCTCCGCCAAGACGGTCCCGCTGAAGACGGACTCCCGTAAGCTGTCCCCCCGATTCCTGGGACCGTTTAAGATCATGAGGATCATAAATCCATCGGCGGTGCGCCTCCAGTTACCCCCGTCTCTCCGGATTCATCCGACCTTTCACGTCTCCCAGGTTAAACCAGTCCGGACCAGCGACCTGTGCCCTCCGGCCGATCCCCCACCGCCCGCCCGAGTCATTGACGGCCACCCGGCGTTCACCGTCCGCCGCCTGATTGACGTTCGTCGCCGTGGTAGGGGCCTCCAGTACCTCGTCGATTGGGAGGGTTACGGTCCGGAGGAGCGATCCTGGGTGCCCAGGGCACGCATTCTGGACCCCGACATGGTGAGAGACTTCCACCGCGCTCATCCTGACAAGCCTGGGGGTCCACCAGGAGGTGGACCTTAGGGGGGGGGTACTGTCATGATGTCAGTTTCCCTGTCCTCCCGTGCTCTCTCCCCCTCCCCTACCTGTGTGTCTGGAGCTGGGTGGAGTGCCTGACTCCTCCCGTGCACACCTGGGGTGCATCAGCCTAATCACCACCACCTGCTGCTGAGTACAAGAAGGCTTGGCAGTCTACACTCGGTGCCAGACCGTCCGCGTGTAAAACGTGAATGTTTCTTGCTAAGCTTTGTTATATGGTACTTTCCGGCAAATGCTCATTTGGATTTATGCACCCTCCAGATTCCTGCCTCTACTCGCCCAGCTCCTGCCGCCACGTTCCAGTCCCGGTATCGCTTCCAGCTCGTCTTGTCTCCTGCTCGTCTCGTCTCCTGCTCGTCTCGTCTCCTGCTCGTCTCGTCTCCTGCTCGTCTCGTCTCCTGTCCGGTCCTGGTCTCTGGTTTGTCACCCGCTCCCCGCTCTGGTCTTCGTCTGATCCGCCTGCCCTGGTACCGCACCTGCTTCTATCCCCGTCCTGGTCCTGTCCTGCCCGCCTCTACCTGCACCGCACCCGCCTGACCCGTCTCCCGCTCCCCGGTTCCTGTACCTGCTCTTGTGACCTGTTTAAAGACTGCATTTTCACCGCTGTAAATAAACACTGTTAAAACTGCTCTGGTCTGCATCCTTTGGTCCTATCCGCACCGTTACGACAATTTTTTAGCTAAAAGGTACATACTGTGGCTTTAACAGTCTTGATATGGACGGATTATGTGTCTTGTGGGAAAAATTGTTATATTTGACTCATAAAAGAAAAACTTGGCTTGAAAATTTACCTCTGAAAAAAGAAAAAAAACACTCCCCATTCCCCATTCCCTATTAAAGATAAAGGGGAGAAATCAGGGCCTGTCGGAGCCTGTCGAACCCTCGTAGTGGAGGGAGTTTCCAAAGGTTCAGAGCAAACTGACTTCAGACATGAGTCAAAACTGGCCGATGGGTTCAGTGCGGAGATGACAAAACAGATGTATGTGATCATACCTGACACAGGGTCTGTTTTATCATCTTCCACAAGAAAGGAAATATACAGTAAATCACTGTCAGAGCGTCGACCGAGGCCTCAAGCTTAAAATAGATTTTGGGAAAGACACGGACATGCCATAGCTTGAAAAAGAGAACTAACATGAGGCTGAAGTTCTCTGTGAAGATTAAAACTCCAAAAATACTAGACAAAAGACAGCTGTTCTAAACTATTACTGTATCTAGATCATTAGTGAAGAATGGGCTCACTCAGCCTTCAGTCCTGTACCTTTAAAACAATAATAATGTTGATTTTGCAAAACTATCTTTGACCAAAAGCTGTTACCTTTGAGCTACTATTTACTGCTACTACACAAAATGAAAAGCGTTGGATAATAGGTCCTGCTTCATGGGATTCAAAGAAAAAGAGCACGACAAACACGTCCTGTATGTATGTTCTCTGAATGTTTGTCTTCACTTGAGCTTGTTGACATTAGCGGAGCAGCCCCTCTGTTTTTTTGTAAAGAGCAGTCGACATAAAACGGCACAAATGATGAATGATTTTCGATAAAACTCTTAAGACTTGTGGAGAGCGTGGATTGTTGCGTTGCACTTATGTTGACATTACTGAAAGAACATAACTGCCTCCTATATTCTCAAAACACCCTGAATACTTGACCTCTGCTCGGTACAGACGCATCACTCACACAGTGCTGACGGCAAATACTTTAGTGTCACTGTAATCATGTAGCCTTTTCACTCTTTTCTTCAATTCATCAATCTTTTTATACACATTTGGCAAAAGTTTACATTTCTGACACGTTAAATTTATCAAGTGATGAAATGATAAGCTGATATAAAGTGGTAAAACAAAGACATAGAGTCATCCAGAGAAGAATGTCAACACGGAAAGGTGAGACTTGTGTTGTGCAAACCAGCAGGGTCAACTATGGCCATAAAAGTCCTAGATATGTCGAACTAAACAAACAGATTAGACAAGGGCTAAATTTACAATGCGTTTTAACTGAAGGGAACAAAAAGCTGAAAGAACATAAGTAAAAACGAGAATATAACGTACCATCGTCTAGAAAACTGTTTAAACCATGTCAATAAATAATGATAAGAACTGACTAGAGCTCACAAGGGGCACAGTTTGCTTTAAAACAATACAAACACAACATAATAACAAATAATTGACCCGGCAGCAGTTAGCCAGTCAGCCTGTCCTAAAAGAGTCCGGCTTCCAGAGGGCCACTGCTGTCCCGGGAGGTCACCCAAATGCCACCCATTCATTTGGGCCCCAGCCTGCTCTGCCTGTGCTGCTGAGGCTGCACATAGCATGTGATCTGATGGCTCCGGCCAACGGCGAGTAGAAAAAGAGAGAGAGGGGTTTGTGTCTATGAGCTCAGTGCTGAAAATGTACCAGGGGCTTTCCACGGTCCACCCGCAATGAAGGGAATGTAGGCTGGCATGTGCGAGGGTGTGATAAAACAGAGCTGAGTGGTGAGAGGGTCCAGGGTCATATAGATTGCTACACAGATTCACCTGGAATCTAGTGAACTGGCTGTGGCCTTTTTAATTTAGACAAGCTTACTAAATGTTACACCTAAGCTAATGGTTTTCCAAAGTTGTGTGGGCGCAGTAAAAGCTTACAAACCCAGTGTACTGCTAACCCAAATGGTTTTTACTCCACACAGGTTAAATAAACTATTATTATTAATCATTCATGAAAAAATATAATACTAAAAGAGATTCTCACAGGTTTAAATAAATAAATAAATAAATAAATAAATAAATAAATAAATAAATAAATAAATAAATAAATAAATAAATAAATAAATAAATAAATAAATAAATAAATAAATAATTCAAGGTGGCATGGCTTTTTGTACATATAGAAAAAAATGTTTTATCAGTAAAAACAAAGGGGACAAGAGGGATCCTTGGGGGATGCCACGGGTCAGAGGTTGCATGTAGAAACTTTAGTTCTTAATACATTCAAAATAACAGCATCAAAACCAGAATGATACTGTACTGACTCCACTACTATACACCCATTTCAAGCAAGTAAAATGTTTTTGTGTTCTAGCCTATTACTCAGTCACCCTCTATGCTAAAAGTATCTTACATTTATCACAAGACAAAGACAGTTCAGAACTGTTCACAATATCTTCATGTCCCTGTTTGAACCACTGATCACCCGACACATTCTTCACACAAACAGGGAACCAGTTTCTGTCCTTGGCTCAGTGCCCGTGTATTATTAAAAGTGCGTTCTAAGAATTTCAAAATCTGAATTCTGGTTAAAAAAATCATTATGTTGCAGCTGACTACCAGTAAGCGAGCGTGATTCAGCCGTGAGACATGTTAATGGACAAAACCTCCAGCCTGAACGCGTCTGAGGGCGAATAAAGGCTGTATTGTAGGGGCAATAGAGAACCATTGTCTCATATCTTGGACTATTTTTACATCAGCTCAAGAAAAATATCTATTCTGAGATGAATTCAAATGAAGAGTCACAAATAAGAATATGATTTGCCCCATATTCAGTTCATAGAGTGCTTTGACCTACTTTGATAACACAGTCCTTTACAATCTGATCATTATTCTCACATTGTTTTCCCATTTTTCATATAAAAGTATCCAAATGTTCGTGCAAGTCTTCTTTTTTTCTTATGAAATACTAATCCAAAGTACCACAGGCGTTGCAGCCGACCCCTGTAAGGCCAGACTCGGAATTGTAGAGTGTGTTGACAATCAGTGGGAGAATATGAACATTGACAACGCAATAATACAGTAGGACAATGTATTTAAAAGGTAAAACGTAGTGACATTAATTTATTATTGGAATGACAACTAGAACAACAAAATAAAATCAAAATTCATATGGAAAAATCTGTTGTTGTAACTACATCACAGCTTCCAAAACACAAAAACACCAGCTTCAAACCATCTTTAGACTTACAATGTCTCTTTTTCCTCTGAGAAGTACAAATGTATTGGTTTTTTTTTACATTAATCTACCGTGTATTGAATTAAATTAACATCATTTGTAGTTATGTCTGTTTGTCAGAAGCTAAGCAAGGCCAGATCTGGTTTGTTAGTGGATGGGAGACCACTGGGGATATCATGTGCCAAAGAGAGGCTGCAGAGACTCTAGTGCAAACTGCTGATGTGTCCATAGGCAAGACACTGAATGTGGTGTGCGATGTGCCGTAGTGTTGTAGAGTTTGGGTGTCTTAAAAGGGACTAGATAGTGGATAGACTGGTGGGACTGTAGCTCAGACGGTGGTTCGAATCCCGTTTTCGCATAAACATCAATGGGAAAATAGTAAGATCCAGTGACTCACAGGTTGACGGTGAGTTATTGCGTCAGCTCCCACAGATAAATACTTCAATACTGTCGTTGCGTCCTTGGGCAAGACATCCACCTCGCCCCCAGTGTCTGCGTAAACTGCTGTATGAATGAGTGAGTGAGTGGGTGAATGATTCCTTGATGCAAACCGCTTTGAGTGGCTCGAAAGTGGAAAAAAATGCTGTATAATGTGTGTCCGTTCACCATAAAAATGCGTATATTTACTTAAAGTGAGATTGTATCACACGACGATGTATGATGTATGGAACAGCCACGGGGGATTATTGAAGGAAAATGAAAGGAAAAGGAATCTCCTGACAGATCTGTACCTACCAATCCTGAATGTCAAACTTCAAAGAGTGCAGTGTCCCACGGATGTCCCAGCGCTGGCATATTTACAGTTCAGAGGGGAACGTTCCACATCTGCTCGCTTTCATTCCTCCCGCCAATAATTCCCACTCAGGACAGGGCCGTGATCACAGTCGGCGCAGTTAGCAATGCTGTCCCAAAGAAGAATGCAAACAGCAGAGGAGCACTTCCAAGAATTCCCAGTTGAGGATCTCTCTGGAATGTCCTAATGAGCCTTGTCCGTGCTGTTTACAGTTCCAGTCCGACAGTAACCCTACAATCTTCCATGCCAGCGTATGATTATCCCGACTCCTCTGAGGACGCAAACAGTGAGAGTCCAAGCGGATATTCTCATACTCCCAACGACACATTTCTGCAACCCCAGTTTCATAAAAGTAGAGACTGTAAAATGTAAATTTAAGTTATTTAACAAGTACTGCATGATCGTCTAGTACTGCTGTAGCTGAAGTATGGTTCTCATGATAATAAAAGACTTGATTTCGACACGGAAAAAGCTGAATACTTAATCCAGATCATAATGAAAACTGTCCTATATTAAGCAAAACTGACTCTTGTGAGATTTAAGTCATGTTATAATGTTGTTTCCTCAAAAAACGGACCTGGACTTGTGTTTTCTTTCATTCTCACGTGTTTGATTAACCCTTTTTTATTAGTCTGGCTACATCTCCAAAGCTCAAAATGCTCTGTTCCACCTTGTGATGTCATGAAGTGGTAGTTTTAGAGTTAACGCCTTCCTTTTACCTTTAGTTCAGAAAATATTGGCAATTCCAGGGCTAAAATTATCCAAATGATTCACGTGAAGGTGCATGGACTTAAAAGACACACTGGAGCACTTCCTGTATTACCACATAATGACATCACAAGGTGGAACAAAGTGTTTTTTTTTTCAGTTGAGAGAAGAAATCAGCCTAAATATGCAGGTTTCTGTGTTAAACATGTGTGAGGGAAACAAAAAACACAACTCCAGGTCTGTTTGTGACGAGGAAACAACATTTTAACAGAAAATAGACAAATATATACTAGTTCTGATATAGTTTAAAGTTTAAGTTTAAAGTTTCTGAATGTCTCTTCCAACCCCACTTCCCTCTAAATTCGCCTATGAGCTAAATAGCTTTAAATAGAAAAAGGTTTCATCGACAGTGACCTTATGTGTCTAAAGCTACAGTCATCACAAACTGTTGGATAATGTAATTGCGTTACGTTTTATCAGTTTGAAGGTTTTTAAAGGAATGCGTTCGTCCGTGATTTTGACTAAAGCGAATCCAGATTAGACAAACATCACGATGACATTGACATTCTTCTAAAAGTGGAAACTACGTGTCAGTAACTAGACAAGGGGTCAGAAAACGAGAGGAAGGGCATGTGACACAGCTGTGTTAACTAAGCTATGGGTGAGTGCGGACCTAAGCTAACATGTCCACATCACACTGTATCTCCTTGAAGCTCTTATGCAACTCAGGAATGTTGGAAGAGGACTGACCGCTAAATCAAGAGCTGAAAAACAAAATAAAAAAAAAAGAATTCTTAAAATAGAAACATGGTGATTTAGCCTCTCTTGAAGAATTCTTTTAAGGGCCCCCAGAGTTACTTAAAACACAACTCCACAACTCCACGCTAAACAAAAAGCTGCATTCTTGACCATTTCCTGTCCACAACAATGGCACGAAGAGAGAGTGACTGGAAACAGTGGGCGACACTTCCTCAGACGTTCACTCATCTCATGTATGAAAGAAACACCTGGAAATGAGCCCAGGACTAAAACATGACTAAAAGGTAAAGATTCAAGACACAGTGTGGGAGACACTTTTGATTATCGTTCAAGAATTACACATTTGTTAACAGCGGTTGTCAAGGGGTGTGCATAAATAATGAGTAATTTTACCACATGACTCAAAACCCAAACATTTTGTGAGTTGCTCAACAGTTTAATGCTGCGTTGTGGGGCAGTCGACTCTTTGCTCACTCAGGACTTGCTTCAGTGACATCTAGTGATGGTGGGAATTGCTGCAGTTTGTATAAGCTGGTCTCAAAGGATGATGCAACTTAATAGATAAATGAAGTTATTTGCGTCAAAAAAAAAAAGTTTCACAGTCCATATGATTGATTGCAGCTGAAATATTTGACTCCTGCACTTTGACGTTTGTCCTTTGCTGAGAGAACTAACTAAATGCATTCATGAATACCTGAAAACATTCTCTGCACAAAGACAGAACATGTTTATCATCCTTTGTTTGGGCTGCTATGGCGATGAGAGACCAAACGTGTAGAAGGATGTGTGCTGAGCCTGGCCCCGTGTCTGACTCCTGCAGTCATGCTAAAACTCTAAATCCCATGACAAAAACAACATTCCACATCTAAGTGATAGTCTTCATGGAATTCCTGCTAAACAGAGGCATTTCTCGCTGAAAATGCGTCATTGTATTAAAACCATCTGGAGGCCCGTGTGAATCCTTCATGTCTATACTGTCTGAGGAACGTATGTAAAGGCTTTTTCCATTCTGCATGTTAGTTTTTTTCTTTTGCATTTAATGTTTTACTGTTTTATACATTATACACACATACATTATATTGTTTTTTTATGTGAGCAGTAACACATAGAAGTATAATCAAATGATAATAACACGTGAAGTTCTGGGGGTAGCGTCGTTGAATTAAAACACACTTTGCCCCGGTGTGATCTGTCTGTTCTTTTCAAACTCTTTCTTTACCACAGCCTGTACAGATCTGCACATTGACCCTGTGTACTGTCCGGGCTTATCTGTGTTTCTACATGTTTCTGGTGATGGTGCAGGTCCGGCGGTCAGTCACTGGAGGCAGCCTTGAGAGTCGTGGAGCGGTCTGGAGATGCTATGAAAGGCCCACTGTAAGATGCCATCGAAAGAGGCCTGCGGAGACAAAAACACGGAGAAACTCAAAGCACCTCCAGTGACATCACCTGACCCACGGCGCTGATCTCACCACAAGACTATTTTTACTGCCACATTATCAAATTATCGCCCCGCCTATGAGGGACTTTTATGTGGCTGGTTAAAAGCAAAACTAAGCTATGTGAGTGAACTCTGAGAGACACAAATGAGGTTGTAAATTCCTTTAGTCGTAGTCACTATATTTATAATTATAATTTTGTTGACAGTGTACTAATTCGAGAGAGTAACACACCCATCATAATTTGTATTTCAATTTTCTTAAGGCATATTTAACACTTTTAAACACGATTCCTGCGCTTGGGTTTTGCTCATTTTCACTCCTGAGACTTGGTTTGCCCCTAGTCAAGGTTTAAAGTTGCATTCCAAGAAACTGGTACGGAATTTTTGCCATTTTCCCACCTCTGATTTGGAAAAAAATGTCTTAAAACGCAGCTTGAACTTGTTATTCCTTAAGAACGATGGATTGATGGAGGGATTCTCACTTCCCACGCACAATATAAACTCTGACGTATTACAACAACATCCGTAACCACCACATAAAACGTAAACATTTGTCACTGGTTCGGTGAATCTGTGTAACTTTCACATTTCTTTAGTCAATAGTTCAGCCAGATTGTTGATATATAAGAAAGTCAAGTGGGAAATAACCAGTGGTGGAAGAAGTACTCCTTTTTTTCCCTAACTTAAGTAAAAGTACTGATACCTGAGCAAAAAAAAACTCAAGTAAAAGTAAAAGTGTCACATGAAAAAATCTATTTAAGTAAAAATATTGAAGTACTCCTATAAAAATGTACTTAAAGACTAAAAAGTAAAAGTATTTCACACATATTTTGAGTCTTGTAAAGCTTCTAAAGTAGTGATTTTGATACAGATTTATGCTGAATTAAACTGACAGTTTTCCCTAGCTGTTTTATCTGTGTATTTTTCTTCGCTTAAACTACAAATGTGTTAAAAAATAAACCCTCAGCCTTTTCAGGAGCTCTCAAATAGTAATAAAAACATGTTTACGTTTCAGTCCTGTTAAAAAAAAACGTAGTGGAGTAGAAAGTACAGATACTGCTCTCAAATGTAGTGAAGTAAAAGTAAAAAGTATCCATTTTAAAGTGAACATAAGTAAAGTACAGGCACTTAAAATTTGTACTTTACTTATTTCCAGTGGTGTAACGAAGTAAAAGCAGTAATCTCCCGGTTGCAGTACTTGTCTAGAGCAGTTGTTTATTTCTGGGACAAGTTCAAGTTTAGATTTGATTTTATATTGATGTTCTTCTTCTTCTTGACACTTACTCTGAGCATAAACGAGACCAACAGGAGGAGCGGGAGGGAAAAGATAAATGAACGACTTGTGTGTAAAGAGAGTCTGTTGATAATTATCATGAATATATAATAAACTATACAGACTGAGACACACTCACATCAGCGAGGATGGAGTCGAGGTCTGTGCCGTGGAGAGCGACATCAGGTTCACTGCAGGTTTGACTTTGTGCGTGCTGAGTTGCAGGAGTGATCTATAAAGAACACAATTACAAGTATTTTAACTATTCCATTTGTTCCCAGCTTACACAAGACTGAATGAATGAGTATTCTGTGTACACACCTGCAGACACTTAGCCTCCCCCTCAGTGGAGCCAAACCACGGTCTGGAGCAGGACGAGCAGACGGACCTGCCTCTAACAGACAAACACCACCAGTGACACGCATTACACTCAAGTCATGGGCCAAAAAGAGCTGCAAGTAATGATCAGGGATTGTAATGAAGTGGTACATACAGGTGGACATGGACAGTGGTGGAACAAATACTCAGTTTTGTTACTTAAGTAAAAGTCAGTCGTCCAGGTCTGATCCAATTTAATTTAATCTTTTATAATACAGATACCAGAGCAAAAATACTCAAGTAAAAGTAAAAGTATCACATGAAAAAATAACCTTAAGTAAAAGTATTAAAGTGCCTAATTAAAAATGTACTTAAAGAGTATTTTTTCGCATATTTTGAGTCTTATACAGTGTCAAATGTGGTGATTTTGATACAGATTTGAGCTGAATTTTGTTCAACAGAAACACTTAAACTGATCATTTTTCCTAGCTGTTTTTATCTGTGTATTTTTGTCTGCTTGTACTTTTACTTTTCAGCCCGTTTAAAAAAATGTAGTGGAGTAGAAAGTACAGATACCTGCTCTGAAATGTAGTGAAGTAAAAGTAAAAATCATCCATGTTAAAATTAGTTTAAGTAAAGTACAGATACTTAAAATTTGTACTTTACTACTTTTACTTTGTTCCACCACTATAAATAAGTAATGTCCCAGTTGCCGTATTTGTCTAGTGCAGTGATTTTGATAAAGATTTGAGCTGAATTTTGTTCAACAGAAACAATTAAATCAATCGTGTTTTTTTTCTAGCTGTTTTTATTTGTATATTTTAGTTTTGCTCAAACTATGAACGTGTTAAAAATAAACCTCTCAGACTTTTCAGCAGCTCTCAAACTGTAATAAAAACACTTACTTTTCAGCCCTGTGCAAAAATGCAGTAGAGTAGAAAGTACAGATACTGCTCTGAAATGTAGTAAAAGTAAAAAGTATCCACTGTAAAAGTAAGACACCTAAAATTTGTACTTAAATATAGTACTTTTCTACTTTTACTTGTTATGTTCCACCACTGGACATAGACATATAAACTCATGTGTTAGGCCTAAACCACAATAAAATAAATATTGCTCCAGTCGCTTTATGTATTGGATTTTTGCAATATACATGACAATAATAATAATAATACAAGTGTCATATATTTGTTTATCGTATTGCTCATGTGTGGCATAAAGATCCTACTTCTGCTGTACAATGCTGTTTAAGTGTATCTAGTAATTTCATTCATTCTGTTTGTGATGTTTCACTAAGAAGAAAAATGCATCAGCCTCTAGTGGCAGGGATGAAAACTGCAACAAACCTGTGCTGTTAAAACTGAAAACCCAAAACCGAAGACATGTCTTTTGTGCAGCTCTTTTTACACAGTCAAGTGAGAGCGCTCCTTGTGTCTAACGGTCCTTCTATGTTCACTATGTTAAATGAGTTATCCACATGCATTCCCTGTGGCCTGGATCCATTTACAGTCCATTAGTCACCATTAGAGAGAGCGACCAGAAGCACACAGCTTTAATGTACAACGCTGATCAATACTCACAAGAATTTAGAGGAAGGAAGCCATCTGCAGACTGTGTAATGTACAGATGATGAAGCTGAAATAGGACTTGGCTTTTGGGCGTCTAGTTTATGTGCTACTTCTATATGTACATCTCATAAAGTAATGCAGTTTAAAGCTACAGTATATTACACAAAATGGATCTTGAGAGCTTTTAGTCATGTTTAAATGTTGTTACTTCATCGAAAACAGACCTTTCATTCACACATGTTTGAGTAATCATTCATTATTTGTCCCTAGATGCTCCTCCTGTGCCTGATCCTGTTCTGTGGACCCGGACCCTCTCGTCCCTCCCCTGGCTGGATGACCCGGTGCCTGGCTGGGGTGGCTCCCGTCCTGCCATGGGTGGGCCTCTCTCTGTCTCTTAGTTGAGTGGCTCTGGCCCTACAAACTTGTACTCTGTCTGCAAATGGATGAGCATAAGTCCTGGACACATCTGCAGCCTGTGTGTCCTGGTTTAGTCCTGGTTTAGTCCTGGTTTAGTCCTGGTTTAGACCTGGTTTAGTCCTGGTTTAGTCCTGGTTTAGTCCTGGTTTAGTCCTGGTTTAGTCCTGGTTTAGTCCTGGTTTAGTCCTTGGTTTAGTCCTGGTTTAGTCCTGGTTTAGTCCTGGTTTAGTCCTGGTTTAGTCCTGGTTTAGTCCTGGTTTAGTCCTGGTTTAGTCCTGGTTTAGTCCTGGTTTAGACCTGGTTTAGTCCTGGTTTAGTCCTGGTTTAGTCCTGGTTTAGCTCTAGTTTAGACCTGTAGCTCTAGTTTCCCCCTGGGTTTTTTTAGTTTTTCCTGCAGGAGGAGAGTCTAAGGACAGGGGGCGCTCTGCTCTGTGACACTTCTCCGTTTGCTTTTTTTTCCTGTTGATTGATCTCCTTGTCTCTTTTTCTTTCATTGTTGCTGCTGCTGTGATTTTGGGCTTTACAAAAATAAACTGAATTGAACTGAATAGTCTGTAACATCTCCAAACCTCAAAATGCTCTGTTCCACCTTGTGATGTCATGAAGTGGTAGTTTTCGAGCTAACAGCTATGTTTTACCTTTTGTTCAGTAGTAGATTGGCAATTCCAGGGCTGAAATTATCCAAATGATTCTAGAAATGAAGGTTTGTGGAGTTTAAAAACACAGCGGAGCACTTCCTGTATCGCCACATGATGACATCACAAGGTGGAACAAAGTTTTTTGTCGGTTTGCGAAACGAACTCAGCCTAAATATGCGGGATTTGTGTGTTAAACATGTGAAAATGAAACAAAACACAACTCCAGTTCTGTTTGCGATGAGAAAACAACAGTATAGATCAGAAAAAAGCATAAAATGTCGCTTTAACGTGTCTTACTTGGAGAAATGGCAGTGTTTGTGGTAGCGCTTTAGACACTGAAGGCAAAGTGTCAGGTCTCCTCCTCCGAGATGACAAACTGCACAGATTTCCACGACGGGCTCTGGGCACTGATCACAAAGAAAGAAAATAATTAAAACAACAAAAACAACAGGTATGAGTGTGTGGAGCTGTTTTTACCTGGTCGGGCTCCTTTGTGTTGACGTCTGCTGTCGTGAGCGAGAGGGCGGAGAGCGACGGGAAATGGGGCGTTATCTTCTGGAGTTGGGGTGTATGGAGCTGAAGTAAATGAGAAACGCAAAAGTTTTATAGTTTGTCAGGGTATAATAATGTTACATAGTGGAAGAAGTACTCAGTTTAGTCATTTAAGTGAGAGTACACACACTGGAGCAAAGAAATACACAAGTAAAAGTAAAAGTATCACGTGGAAAAGCATGCTTAAGGAAAAAGTATTTTAACTGATAGTTTTTATTCGGGCATTACGTTCAAAATTAAACATTTATATCATGATCAAAAGGGTTAAGGCTGAAGTAAAATGTACTTATATTGCCTAACCCTATTTAATAATAACGCACAACAATACCAAGAAAACATATGACTCAATATGTAAACAAAAGAAAAACCACAAACCACAAACCACAGCAGTTCACATGAATCAATCCTGAGTCAAAAAGTGATGTTTAATACTGTACCTCTTTATAAATGCTTCTATTGTGTAGGAGCTTTTTAATTGATCATCAAGGTTATTTCACAGAATAACTCCTCGAACAGAAATACAGTGACATATCATTATTATTTATTAATTTAATTTAATTTAATTTAATTTAATTTAATTTAATTTAATTTAATTTAATTTAATTTAATTTAATTTAATTTAATTTAATTTAATTTTATTTTATTTTATTTTATTTTATTTAATTTTATTTTATTATTTTATTTTTTATTTTTTTATTTTATTTATTATTTTGTTCTCTCTCTCTTCTTTCTTCCCATCTATATTCTCTATATAATGACTAGTACTCTCTTTATCTTACCCCCCTCCAAAATCACGTAAATATCACACACACAGGTACACACACAACACACACAACACACACACAACACAACACAACACACACTTGTCACATACAATCGTAAATAGCTGTTTCTTCTACAAACCATGTTATGTCTTAGTACGTCTTGGTGTTTCTTATGTGTCTTATACTTGTCACTATTGTATAAGTATGTTCACTATGTATGTCCTGATTTAAATAAATAAATAAAATAAAGAAATATAATTATGTTTTTACTGGTTTAATCTTACTTTTTTGAATCTACCTGTTTGTCTAAGCTGATGTTGACTCTCTCTGTTCGAAAAAAACATCTATAAACAAAGAGGAGCTTATGATTTTATGCCTTATACATCAATACAGCTGTGCTCAAATCAACAAGTTTTTACAGTTTTTAAGTATTTGTTTAAAAATGTACTTAAAGAGTAAAAAGTAAAAGTATATTGTGCATATTTTGAAGTTATTATGAGGCTTCAAATGCAGAGATTTTGATAGAAACAAGTGAATAAACCGGCTTTTTAACGGGTCAATAATGAAAAATGCTTTTACTTTTCAGTCCTGTTCAAAATATAGTGGAGTAGAAAGTACAAATACTTAAAATCTGTCCTTAAATATAGTAGTTTATTACTGTTTGGCTTCACTTTTTGTCACATTGTTCACTCTGCACTCTGAACAATACACGGCTTACGCAATCGCCCGTGACATTGAAGACACAACAATACATTTTTAGCTCATTTCACAATTCCATTCTAACCCTGCGCTGACCCATAAAGGTGCATTATGTAAATTGTCTCCGAGGGAATGCGCTTGGTTTGCCCGGAATGTTCCACAGTATGGCATTAAATGTATCTATCTGCACTGAGATGACACCAGGCCACAGCAGGTGATCATCTATTTTTTACAGCCGCATTATCAGATTATAACCCCGCCTTATACTTTTATGTGGCTGATAAAAGTAAACTAAATGTGACTGTAAATACTTTAAGGTCACTATCGCTTTTTTTTTTTTTTTTTTTCACTTTAGATGCGTAAAAAACAGGTGGACGATATGGAAAAAAATCACTTTCACACAGTTTTTTAGAGCAATAAGTTACAATTTTGAGCCTGTTTTACTGTCAACTGATTCCATGAAGGACAGATGTGTTTAATGCCACACTGCGGAACATTCCAGGCTAAGAAATAACAAGAAGCCAAGCACACTGTACCTTTAACAGCCTATCATTATTTTTCTTAAATTGTTCTCATGATATTATTTATAATTAAGGCCCAGAGTCATTTTCCCAGTACAAATACAGTGGTAAAAAGTTACTTAAGTGAAAGTAAAAGTACTACAAAACTACTTAAACAAAAGTACAAATCTAAAGACGTTTTTATTTAGAAACGCTTGTTGTTGATGTTTTTAGCGTTTAGCAGTTTAGTGTTGGTTTAAAGTTCTTATTTTGTTGTGGCGCTCTGAGATTCTATGGAATGTATTATTATTTATTATTATTATTATTAAAGAGTAAAAAGTAAAAGTATTTCCCACAAGGGTTGTTAATTTGTATGTGATATTGATTAAAAAATGATATATATTTAAGTCAACAGCAACAATACGAGTCAATTTCTTCATTTTTCTTATAAAATTTGAGTATTTATTTTTGTTTTGCTCAAAGCTGAAGTTTGAAATCAAAAACTTTATTCATGATGTTTCCACAAACTTGGTCAAAATAACTCCTCAAATCGTATGAAAAGTACTTTTTACTTTTCACTCCAATAAAAAATATAGTGACGTAAAAAGTACAGACGCTGCTCTCAAATGTAGTGAAGTAAAAGTAAAAAAAAAATCTACTTTAAAATGCACTTAAGTAAAAATATATGTATCTAAAATGCTTCTTTACTTTACTTTGCTTTTCTTTACTTTACTGCTTTTACTTCATAACCTTCCACCACTGGTAATGGGTAACAGTAATGAACTCTGAAGTATTTTATTACACAGTCCTGGCTAATTTAGAGCGTCCAGATTTTCAAAATAAAAAACTGGAACTGACCTGGACTGGACTGGTTTGTCTAAATAAAACAACGAAAAAATATTGTCCATTCTCGATTCACTTGTGCGTCATAATCTGAGATATTTCAATCAGCGCAACAGACCGTTTTTGTGTTATTATGGTCATTTTTGCACATTTTAGTTTAACAAATGACAATATATTTCCCTTTTTACTGTTGTCAGGTATCAAATTTGTCAAAAATAGGGACAATTGGGATTTTTCTTGGATAAAACTGGTGCAAATCAGTGTCAGTGTTTTGGGATAAATCTTCTGGGCTCGACAAGGATCAAAACTGGGACTCATTACTCACTTGTGTCAGGTGTGGAGTCTCCTCTTCTTTCATGATTTTCCCACAACAAACGTCACATTGCCACGTGTCTCTGCAGATTAAACACACATACACAGCTTCTTATATCAGTTTCTGGACACGGGGATTAGATTAGAGGATGTTTTTAGAGCAAAGTGAGTATCCTGCCTTGGGATGGAGGTGAGAGGGGGGTTCAGGCAGGTGAGGTGGAAAGCACGGGGACATCCATCACAACAGATCAACTCGCCTCCGTCTTTGCACACGGCACATTCGTCGTCATTACGGTGGCCCTAAACACAAACAAGTTAGCATTTTGGGATAGTTTAATTTAAAACTTAACAGGATTTCCAGTTTAAACTTGTCTGAAGTCTATTACCAGGCTGCTGAAGCACTCCCCCTTGTGGCTGAAAGTCGGAATTGCAGCTTTACTCCTGCAAAAATAGTTTTCCTCTCCAACTTTTACTTGTTTTAAAGAGATGCCTGCCAAATATAATTGCACAAAAAGGAAAAACGTAAGATTCATGTGCTCATATTGGCAATAGGAGAATCGCTCACCCTCTGAAGTAGAAGTCTTTTCTCTAGATTTGTAGCTGAGTGCTTGTTTACTGGTGGATGCTGAGGATAATGAGGCTTTTTGCACTAAGGGAATCACACCTACAGATAAAATATAACAGCTGTTATCATTATTATATAGGCTGAATTTCTTTAACCTTTACTGAGTTATGAAATATTCTTACTATTTGAAGTTTGCTGTGAAAGAAGAGCTTCGTTCTTCACTCGTAATAGTTTGACTTTTCCCCCTGTGGATGCAAAAAGACTGTGAATTATAACGTATATTTGTATTTGTGCATCTGAAAATAACTACACAGTTTGCAGTGATGGAAGAAGTACTCAGTTTTGTTGCTTAAAATCACAGTTATCAGGGTAAAAAATACTCAAGTAAAAGTAAATGTATCACATAAAGTACCTGTTTAAAGCTCTAATAAAGCGTCAAATGTACTGATTTTGATAAAGATTTGTGCTGAATTTGTCTGGCTGTTTTATTTGTATATTTTTGTTTGCTCAAATTATGAACCTCGGGGTTTTCAGCGGGTCTCAAACTATAATAAAAAATACTTTAACTTTTCAGTCCTGTTAAAAAATGTAGTGAAATAGAAAGTACAGACACCTGCGATGAAATGTAGTGAAGTAAAAGTAAAAGGTATCCACTTAGAACAGTACAGATACCTAAAATGTATACTTAAGTGCAGTACTTTACTACTTTTACTTCAGTTTAGCCTCAAAACGTGTGACTTCTTTGGTCCGTGCAGTACCTGGTCTGTCAGTACTTTTGGCCTGGTAGTGCGAGTACTGGCTCTGTGCTGTGGTAGCCGCCTTTTTGTTTTCATGACTTCTTTTCTTCCTTTTGCTGTGACTTTCAGGGGATGATGTTTCTAATCTTGAAGCTGGAGTCTCCATCTCTGTTAAACACACATAAAAAATGATTAGTACTAAAAAACATATTGATTTTATAGAATATGAAAGACAGTGACAACAATTAGACGTATTGTTCAGTATATGAACAATGGAACTATGTATTTTTGGGGTCAGCATTAATCGTGCATGCAGTACCGGGATGTTTTTTGTTATTTTTTGGCTATACAATAAGATTTAAAATGTAAAAGTTTGAATTAACAACTTCTATGACTCATTACAGATGCAAACAAAGTACGAAAGTGTTTCATTCTGCTACGTACTTATTGCAACTTTTGATGTTTTTAGATTCGTTTTTGTGGTTCAAATCTGCTTTTGGGTTATTCTGTCAGTCGTTTATCATCTATATTTTCTTTATTAATATATCACACTTCAAAATTTGCTTTCCTGACAGGCCTAACAACAATTTTATAAAGTCAAACAAGCAAAAACTGGATGAAAACGAGAGAAATGTTGTATTATCCGGTGCCCTTTCCACATAATCACTCGTTTCCCTATAAAACTAAGACACAATTCCACATTTGAGGTTATAGTTAAGCGCATCTTACTGAGCTTCAGGTTGGCCAGCAGTGTCCTGAGTCTTGGATAACTCTCCCGGTTGTAGTCTTTGTTCAAACATTTCCAGAAATCCTCCACTTTGGCTGTGTCCTGCTCTAGAACCCAGGACAGGAGGGAGTACATGGCCTTGTGGACGCCTTCTCCTGCCTGTTTCTCCAAAGATTCCTACACAAAGCCAAAGTGAACACCAGCTGTCTGATTCCCAAAATATGTTTCTCCAACATCCTCCTCCTCCTCCTCACCTTGAGCTGCAGGTCGCTGATGATGTTTTTGTCCGCTAAGCCGTAGACGAGGGGGAAGGGGTCGTCCACTGCCATGGAGATGTCAGTGCGAGACTCTCTGAGCAGACAGCGGAGGTTTGTTCTGCTGTACGGCTGAGCTCTGGACATGATCTGCTTTTTTGTGAATGGAATAAAAAATGTCTTGCACTTACCAGACCGGGCCTCAGATATAATCACGAAGGAGGTGTGTCTTCATTTGGAAATATTAGACTTTATGCATCCTGGTTTTAAAAAGATCAGCTCTGATACCGTGTTATTTTATAAGCAACAAAAGACGACAGTTATGAAGACGTTTTGGATTTTATGTAGTTATCTGGGTTGTTAAATAAGATTGGACTAACAGTTGTTTTCTGTTCTAGCTGTTTTAAGACTTCACAACTAAAAATTTTAATTATAAATAAGCCTCAAATCTCAAGTCATTATTGTTCTGCTGATGTGTCCTGAAATACAGATGTACACGGAACAAAACCATCTTCTTTTAGTTGCATTTTAAAATATTTGTGAAGTAAAGTGTTTTCTCATGTGCATAAAGTGTCTGCTTCACTTTGAAATGAATTTAAAACCATAATTTAAAGCGACACTATGCAACCTTTTCCATTTTGGTTGATTTTATTGCACTGAAAACATAAAACACATGCATCCTTACAAACCTGCTTGTTTCCCTGGACATGTTGTTCCTATAATATTCCGCATTACGGCATAAAATGTATCTATCTCCATGGAGATTGTTCCGAAGTATGGTTTTAACATTCTGTTTCCATGGAATCCTGCAGATGACATGCCACCTCCAAAAAGTTGCATACTGTACCTTTACCAGCTAGGTATTTTCAATTTTACTGTAGAATTCAATGTAAGTAATAATAATAACAAAAATAATAATAATAATAATAATAATAATAATAATAATAATAATAATAATAATAATAATAATAATAATAATAATAATAATAATAATAATAATAATAGCATAAGAGTTTAGCAAAAAAAAAAAAGAAGAAGAAAAAAAGGGTTGAACGGTCAGTGAGCCTTATGTGTCTCTATGGAGTTCAACGTCGACAGTTGACCTTTGACCTGTGTAACGATCAGATGGCCTTGTGTCTGCAGGGGAATACCTCTCTTCTCACAGCTGAACTAAACCGTTTTGCTCCTAAAAGGTTCTTTCCACCTCAACTTCCCCTTAACTTTCAAGTTTTCAGACCATGACTCAGAGGGAACATGTGATCACTGCTTCAATTATGAGTGAGCCGAGGCAGCGGGGAACAAACAGTAAACAGACGAGTGATTGGCAGGTTGATTACAGCCTCATAAAGGGGCTCCGCTCATTTTGCTCAACACTTGTCAGTGTATTTCTCTCAATAGACTACAGCCTTTTCACGTGTCGAATGCAGCAGACTGACAAACAGCTCAAGGTCTTACGTTTACATAACCATTACTATTAGCACAATATTAACAGGTCATTCATTTTCTGCAGCTAACAGCCAAAGAGAACACACTGTAGACTGTACACACGAGGCCAATAAACATGGAACAGGACTTAAAGCTGGTCTATGTGCTACTTTAATACACTGTAACACTTAAACTAGGGTCAGTACAATCAGATCCACCCCTGCTAGGCATGAAAAAGGCTTAACAATTACCTCAAACTCTTTTTTCTCACAGTCCAACAGGCGACAGTAAGAAATTATCTACAGTTTTGTTTAGCTGTGCGTACGACTGAATGGTTTTTACTCTATACTCTTCTCTTTTAGTGTAAATTGCATGAATATTTGCCAATATTTATGTTTTTATTTGTTGTATTGGGATTTTAACATGTCTATAAAGCACTTTGAATTACTTTGTGTACGAAATGCGCTGTACAAATACATTTACCTCGCCTTGCCTTAACATTTGTAAGCATCGGTTAACTAAAAACAGTTGTGTAATTGTTGCGTAACATTTGAACCTTGCCCATGTTTGCGAGTAAGACTGACTTCCCACAAACATGGTCAAGTCTGAGAACGTAACTTTCATTTTTAGCAGTTTGATCCATAAAAAAGTGCTGTTAATTTATTTTGCATTAATGCCGTAAACTGTGAGGTGAGTGGTGATGGTTAAGACAGTGAAGCCCTTTCATTTGTAATTTATTAATCATTAAACATTATTACATTATTCATACTGGTGAACAAGGACCACTTCTACAGTTCACAACATACATATTACATTTTATATACAGTGCAGTGCATTACAGTGGATCGTTATATGTGTATTTCCAGGATGGAGGGATGGGAGAGGGGTTAAGAAGGTAGAGAGGAGGAGCGGTCAGAAGGAGGAACAGTGTTGTTGAGTAAGTTGTCTTTTTTTTTGTTACTTATTTTTCAACCACAGTACAGCTTGTTCTATAAAAGTTAAACCCATAGAGCGATAAGAGTGCCACGTTTTCACAGCTACGGTTGGTGAACCTACAGATTTTTGTGGTAATATCAAATGAGATACGTTTGTCATGAGATGCTATAGAGAGATGCTATAAAACATTCTAAGACAGCCACCCCCCCCCCCCCCCCCCCCCCCGCCCACAGAGGGTCAAAGGTCAGATCAGCGTGCATGCGTGCTGTAGACATTCAGACGTGTTTGGCCACCTCCACAAAAATGGCTGACCACTACTGTATTACTCCTCTATGTTTAGGCATCATTTTTGGTGCTTTCCCTTTTTAATATAAAAAAATACAAAACATAACAGTTCAAAAAGAAAAGAAGAGTTAGTCATTTCAGTTTTTCCCTTTTTGATCAATTTTGCATTTCGGTATCTTTCTTACTTCCAGTCACTTACATATTGACAAAGTATACAATATCTTACAACTGAACAAGACTGAAAGGTAACATTTGATTTGTCCAATCAGATACAAGGCCAAGTTCCTATATCCAATCAGAGAAGTCAACTGGAAGCTAACCAGTAGTAAGCAACACAACAAGCCTATGGTGCGAAGAGAACTGTCCACTCACAGCTCGCCATTAACACGAGCAGCCGCCCTCGGGCACGGCGGGCTCTGCCGGTTTGTCCAGCTTTATGTCAATCACTGAAAAGAGCAGGGTTAAGGAGCACATCGAATATTCATGGGTTTGGTGTACTGCGTTTTGTCATAAAGACGCATTTACAGACAAATATAGAACAATATTTGACTTGAGCTCGTGTCTGTATTTCCACTTAGACCTGTCACGATAAGTCTGATACATCGTTGAAGTAAATATAGACGATAAACGATAATATTGAAACTGTAAAGCAGAATTACTCCCTCAAAACTCTTTTAAAGATGCATTTACGGACAAATATAGAACAATACGCGACTTGAGCCTGTGTCTTTATTCCACTTAGACCTGTCATGATAAGTCTGAAAAATCGTTGAAGTAACTATAGACGATAAACGATAATATTGAAACTGTAAAAGCAGAATTACTCCCTCAAAACTCTTTTAAAGACACATTTACGGACAAATATAGAACAAAATGTGACTTGATCTCGTGTCTGTATGTACGATAAGTTTGATATATCAAAGTAAATATAGATGATAAACGATTGAAATGTTCCGTATTGTTAAAAATATGAGCTGCTATCAATTAATAACCATATGCAACACTTGAGCAGTTGGTTTGTATCTATAATGAGTCATAAAACTTCATAATTCAACTTTTTACAGCTCAATTTCCCCAGTACTGCAAAGCAAAAGTAACCATGATAAATACTGACCCCCAAAAACGACTGTTCCAGGTTTCATATATTGAGCGGTAAGTCGATATTGTAATTATCGTGACAGGCTTATTTCCACCTTATGTACCTCTTTGGCTCAGTGGGTTTTATTGGGCGCTGAGTCTGGACGGGAGCGGAGGGATCTGTCCCAACGCCAGCTACCACTAAGAGATTAAAAATAAGCTTTGTGTCTCACTGTGTAAAGGATACTGCCTTCAGGGTTTGCATCGTCCAAGCTTTCCATGCCCGGTAGAGCTGCAGCGACGCGACGAAACAGCTAAACAAACAAGAAATAAAGGTTGTGAAGAACGTAAGAAGCTGCGTTTTGAAAGCTAAGGATAAGTAGCTGTACTGCATCTGTGCTGGTTCATAAAAGAAAATGATCTCTTTGCATTTTAAATCAAAACATAACAGTGCCAAACGTCTCTAAAACAGTGGAATGTGGTCAAAACGTTATGGGTCACCTGTTTGACATTGCAGCCGGTCTTGGCACTGGTCTCAATGAACATAACATTCAGTTCTTTGGCTCTCTGCTCGCCTTCTTCAATCGTGATTTGCCTGAGAAAAAGACAGACGAAACTCAATGTCTCTTTGTTCAAACGGTTTCATTTCTAAATATGAACGTTTTGGCTCATAAATATTCGAACAACCGCATCCAAATATAAATAAAAGCCTTTATTTTCAGCCAACTGTTTTGAAACTATTCAGGACTTACATCAGTATTTCATTTCATTACACAGTCCTGAAGTTAGAAGTCAGGAGTTTTAAAGGTCACGTCTTTATACACGATCTAAAAACGCTCAAAGTGAATGACATTTCTTATTTTAAAACACATTAACAGCTATGTCGCATGAAAACCTGTCGTTCTGAGTCACTTTCTTACCTCTTTTCCTCCAGATCGGTCTTGTTTCCTACGAGCATAATAATGACATCACTTCCTCTCTCTGTCCTGACATCATCGATCCACTTGGTAGTCTGCTGGAACGAGTTTACATCTGCGGAGACGAGCGACAACATTCATTTGACACGCAAACGGCCACATTTTCAAAGTCCGACAAAAGCTAATTGTGTGTTTCCTCTTACTCGTGATGTCGTAGACCACCACAGCCACCGTCGAGTCGCGAATGTAACTGGGAATGAGACTCCGGAAGCGTTCCTGTCCCGCAGTATCCCACAGCTGCAGCCTTACCTGGTTCAACACATATTTGTACGCTCGTAAGCCCGGATGAAAGCCTTTATAAGCCCGTATCAGTTTGTATGGAGCCTCAAACGCCACATTATCCCGACATAGTAATAGTATTAACACCAGCTAAAGCACATGATCCACACAGAAGGCTTAGACATCGAGGGTTAGAAATACGAACGCGATTACCACAAGAAATAACCTTAGCATAATCGTGTTGGCCTGTGAAGAGAGCTGTAATTAGGCAAATCAAATCAAGGATTAGGCCAAAAGATGTGGCGTGGCAGCGTTTTTCGGGTGACTCACTAGACACGTTTACTCTTTAAAAGCTTCTAATTAATTTGAAGTGGTTGAAAACATTGTGAGCTTACGGTTCGGTCTTCCAGGTACATCGTCTTTGATAGGAAGTCTATTCCAATGGTCGCCTGTGGTCAGAAGAGATGGGATCATTAGGCGTTTATGATGAAAAGGATAATTTAACTTATGGTAGCTGCAAGGGGAGGATATGATGAGTGAAAACGTTGTGTTAGGAGTCGGTCAATTTGCTTGTGGTGCGTGTCAAAGTGGAGGACGATTACTACAATTTCATCTGGTTTTATGTTAATTTATTTTAATAGACATCACGTGACCACTCGGATTAAGCCGTGGTCTGAAAAAACAACCTGTTAAATGTACATTGAATGCTTTAAATAGACGATAAAACTGGGATGATAAACGAGTGTCACATTCAGTTTTCTTACCTGATATGTGTTGTCAAAACTGTCATACATGAATCTGGTGATGAGCGATGTTTTCCCCACTGAAAAGGAAGGCAAACATGATTAAACCACGTCGTTACGATGTCAAACTGTTATTTCAGTCACTGCACAGAAAGGAAAGTGTTGTTAGCAGGAAGACTATACAAATATACACCCAAAATCCTGAGTAATCTGGAAAATTACAGCTGATTTAACCGAGGATAACATTAGTGATTATTCTATTGTCGTAGTATTGCAAGGTTCTACAAACAACTTTAGTAAACAACAAGGGCAGACAGCAATATTCGCAGTTTTAATGGACAGTAGAACAAGGACAACACTGGGGATTACTATTCACAACGGGTTTACGTGATATTCCCAGCAATTAACGCCTTTTTTACATTCTTTACATTACATTTTCAACTCATAAATTAAAGTAAACGTCAAAACAAAGCATTTCTCTGTGGCCTAGGCTACGAAAACAGTGGGTCGGAGGCTGCGTGTCTGCTGCCTGCCAGAGATGGGCAGTGGCCAGGCCTCGATTCAGCACCATGGACAGCAACATTGCACCACGGGCCACACAAACCCCCACGAGCCTCCCTCACACACATGCAACACACACAAACACACACACACACACACACACTTCACATCTATATGCCACAGCTCCACATTCGTCATTTCAGAGCGATACCATTGGGTTTTTACTGCTTTTTATGGCGTTTATGTCACTGCTGCCACCTTGGATGTCAAGATAGTGAAGCAGCTTTAAGACCTATCGATCCTGAATTTGTGCTATCACGTACACAGCGCCTGTCCACAACATACATGGATTATTGAGGGTGCTGTGTAAAGCTGTGGCGCTGTCAGGTCCCTTTGATTTGTCTTTTTATGGGACGGAAGCGAAGGTGCGATGTTTTGGAGAGGCTACAGACACTGGCAGCCGGAGCCTAGGGTGTGTCCCGAGCTGACACATGGAGGGAACCGTGCGTTATCTCCTCCAGACCTCCCAAAATGGCACACCTTGTATAACCACAGACGCTTTTCAACATTAAAACACAAGATTTAAGCTATTATCCGGGCGTTAAAGTAGGAAAAAAGACGCGCGTAATCGTCAGTCACTGCAGCAAGCGTCCAAACATTTCATCTCAAAGCAGCATCATCTCGAGCCAAATGTGACACTTTGCGCAGAGAAAAGTGGCTATACGACATCATTTGTGTTTGTCCTTGAGGGATGATGCTTATCCTGAATAATTAAAGGCTTCATTTGTGTCTGCACGCGCCTTATCTTTCCTCCTCTTCCGTTTCTATCCAAATGTTTTTCCTTTTAATCATGTCCCAGCCACATTAGTGTCACTGATGTCTAACAAAAAAAAAACCAAAAAACCCAGAAATGCTCACACCTGGACACAATCACAGCCACATTTTCCAACACAAATGGCCTTCACTGTAAAGCTTACGTATGTTAAGCGTCAGTAACCAAACCTCAACGATGCTCACCGCTTTGCTCTCCCAGAAAAACGAGTTTAAATTTCCTGAGGGGGTTCCCCAGATCTCCTCCAGATGACATGGCGCTGGATAAAAAGCCTCAACTTGGATTATCCTGTTTTTCCAGTGGCTCTGCGTCTCGTCGGTTGTTGTAGTGCGCGCAGAAATCTTCCTCACAAAATGATGGGAATGCAGCTCAGCATCCTCCTGTCAATTTACACCGGCACTGCGCATGCGCGACCTCACCTATTGCAAGTCTCTGTACCTTTCAGGGGCTCAGTGGATACAGCAGCATTAGATCACTTATTTTAAACCTTTTACAAGAGAATGAAAAAGTGGGAAAGTTTTCAGAGATGTGCATAGAGGATTAAAGTTGGAAAACAGCAGCATTTTTTCCATCAAACATATTTTATATTAACTTTTGCTAACTTCCCAAGATTAGATTAGTTATTTTAAACCTTTTACAAGAAAATTAAAAGGGAGGAAAAGTAACACTTGTTTTTTAGTTTTTGGGAGCTGTGCACAGAGGATTAAAGTTGGAAAACAGCAGTATTTCTCCCATCAGACACATTTTATATGAATGTAGACGTTTGTGTTGCTTTCCAAAATATATAAAAAAGACAAAAATGAAGAGGAAAGGCTTGAATTAAAAACAATCTTTCTAATCATAAACTGTTCTTCGAGTTGAAGCATCTGAAACTAGAGATGGGATCAAATGTACAGCTCAGTATCACTTAAATAAAGAAACATTTTTATTATGGTTTGAAGTTACAAAATCAGACTAAGACACTGCAATAAAATGTTTCTTTTACCCTTTGGTCGTATGCTCAAAGTCAAACAGCTCTGCCTCCTTCTCTTTCCAGAAGGCGAAGCTCCGATCAATATATTTACAAATGTCTTCTTCATTGTTGTAATAGGACACGTCTGCGCCGCCCACGCGCTCATCGGGACCAGAGGAGTGGACTCTCACACTGGGCACCAGCCTGGACTCCTGCAACACCGAGATGTCAGGGTAGCAGTACGCTTTGGAGTCCCCGAAGAAGTGAGCTTTAATATCGTCGAACCCATCGCACCATTGTCGCCTTCCGGTCTGAATCTCGTGAAGAACGGCTTTGTGGAAGTCTCTCACCGTCTCCCAGGGGAACGCTCCAACGTGATCGAACACCTCAAAGCACAGAAGATGCCTCATTTTCCTCTCCTCTGCTGACAGCGGCTGCTCGAGGATGTGGAAGTACCCCAGCATGAACAGATCGAGGGTTAAGCTGTCGTAGGTCACCACATCGCCGTTCGCATCCGGTACGAACTGCTCAGGAGAGTAAGTTACAGATGGGAGTTTGTTGTTATGTGTCCTGTGGGTAGCGTTGATGTCTAGCCTAGTCTTCCACGAGTTCAGCATCTTGTCAACGGCGCATTTTTGCTGACAGAAGTGCAGCATGGAGCTCCCTTTTTGCTGTGTGGTTCCTTGATGTTTACTCTGTTTTGTCTTGGCCGATCTCTTTGATATGGCATAAGCCGACTTCTTCCAGTGACTCAGAAACAACACGACAATTCGCTCTTTCCTCAAACTGCTGCTCTCCATCACTGGTATGTTTTTCATGTCAGGTGAATAACTCTTTCCCGTATCTTCTTTCAGAACGCCTGCGAAGGGATACAAACCTCCGATCTGACCTTCAAAGTTGGTCCGGAGACTGCTCACTGACACGCCAGACTGCTGGATTTCTTCTTGCACCTTCTCCCTCTGGGCTTTAGCCTCTAAACGATGACTGAACGCTGTCACCATGCCGATGTGGGGTATCCTACAACCACTTTGACCTGTTTTTTGACCTTCTAGATCCCCAACATTTCCTCGCTCTGCTCCTAAACTGTCTTTTCCATCGTGTTGCTTTTCTTCTCTGTCTTTCTCCTCAGTTATTTGACTCAAATGAGCGAGAAGCAGCGAAATGTTCTTGACCATTTCAGAGACGCGGCTGCACCAACTTTGCAGAGTGCGGCGTCCCTCGGCGTCCATTTGCTGGAGGGCTTCTGTGTTGAGGGAAATGTTGACGATAGGGTCGGGGAAAATGGCCTTTAGCTCTTTGGTTAGCCGGGTCAGCTCCAGCTCATAGACCTGACAGCTCTTCTGGAAGGAGACGTTTTCAATCTGTTTTTCGAGATAGACGATGTCATCTTCACTTAGCAGCTCGCCAAAAGGACCCAGGACGGCATTGTGGGCTTCAGAGTATTTATAGTCATCAAATGTAGGTTGGGTAGATGTCGTGCTCTGTAATAAATGGAAAAGAATGTAATTTAGGATATTTCTTATTCAGTTTTTGTTTTACTTTACTGGTTTTGCTTTGTGATGCAATATCGCCTTTCATCATCATCCATCATTTGTGTACTGCCTCCTTAAATAGACACTTTTAAAAATTTTTCATTTTTACTTTTTAGCAGAAAAATAAACTAAAACAAAAGCATGATTTTCCATTTTTAAAAATAAATATATATATGTTCCACAATATTGCACAAAACGCATCTATTTCTATGGAGAACGTTCCAAAATATGGCTTCAACTCTCCATGGAATCAAGCTGATGACGTCCCACCTCCGGAAAGTTACACAGTGTTGCTTTAGATCTATGTCCTTGATTTGCATCCAGGATAAAAAATATTTAAGAGTATTTGCTGTACAGACATGGGACATTACTGAAATTTTGCATTACGATTATCATGGCCTAAATAAATTTGATTAACGATAATATACCGATAATGACTGAAGCTGCTGAAAGTTTAAAAATGTTTTGAATGTGGCCAAACAGCTGCGAAAAAATGGTTGCAGTCGGATGGAAACCCACTCATTCCTTATCTCACCGCCAAAGGGCAATGTCATTTATCGATAATGTTTATTTAAAACGCACGCACAAAAGAGAAAACTATTCATCCCTGGAACCAACCCATGTCTGATCTTAAAGCCTCCTTGTTGTGATATGTACAAAACGCAACTGAGTGGTTAAGTCATATTGTTATCAAAATTTGTCTAAGTCTAAGTTTAATGTGGATGTACAGATGTGCACAAGTGCTGCATACACTTATACTGTATTAGTTATATAAATATCTACTTTTCCTTTATAAAGAAGCATTTTATGGAGCTAAATTATTCCCTGATTGTGGGAAAGATGCACTGGTGTGGGCACAGTTGTGTTTTAGTTTTAGTTTTTCCTCGAGTGATGCAGAAAAGAGGGAGCCACTGTCTGTGTGAATGCTCATGGCTGTTTTGTTTTCTTCTTTTTGTCCTGGAGCTGTTCTGTTATGTTTATGTTTGTTTGTATATAGTTTAATTGTTATGCCAAAAAAATTATACAATTTGATAAAGATGTCATGAATACTTACTAATTATAATTTAAATGTTATGAATAAGTTCCATGTATAAACAGCTTTTATATAATTGTACTTTGTTATCAGTGAAAACAACTATGACCTAGAGGAGAACACTATGAATAAGCCGGTTTGTTCTACACATTCTCGTGATACAATGACGATTTTTACGATTATACGATTATCGCTCCTTTATATCACAATAAATATGATTGTTTATTGTTTATTGCCCCATCCCTATTTCCGTACATATCTATAAAGCAGATATATGTGGTATAGGACTCCTGGTACCTGTTTAATGTCTTCCTCTTGGTCCATCAGCCTGACCTGTAGCTGTCGCACCATCACCTGTCTCTTCCACTCCACGATGGGAAGTCCAGCCTCATCGTGAGTCGGCACCAAGGCATCGATGTCCCCGAGGATCACATCAGGGACGGGCGTCTTCTCCACTGCCTCCTCATCACCAGACCTCAGCTGCAGAGCAAACAACAGGCGATTAAGACGAGCTTATAGTGAGACTACTAATGAAGTCTCTTTTTAAAACAACTGCGTTCATTTGTGTAAAAATCCCACTGTATAGAAGCAAATGTTGAACTGTTACGCAGATAGACGGTTCACAATTTAGGCTTAAAATGTCTAAAGATTAGGACTTGTCGATAAATCGGTGATATAGACAAAACATCCAATCAGTGTCATGTTTTTAGGATGAACAGACAACGTATTTGTCCTCCAGCCTTTGATTTTTGAAGTATGTTTAATGTTTTATATTTGCACAAAGAAAAAAAAAATAGTGGTAACATTGTACTCCTCAACGTGCTTGGCAAATCTAGAACGATCTCTCTCTGTATTTCTTATACAGATTGATATCAGTCTGGTCCCCACAGCCTCAACTGCGTCTTAAGCTCGGTCAAAGGTGATCGTGCAATCAGGTTTTTTTTCAGTG